>NC_092568.1:40168630-40468630 GCF_037975245.1 Apostichopus japonicus
GTTTGATGTTACAGGAAATAAATGAGACGTTGTGCCTTGCTTGAAAACAAAACATAGAAGGGAAAAAAAGAAGAAAATTAACAAGTCAACGGGATACAGGGACGGAGCCAGGGGGTGAGCAGGGGGAGCGACTGCTCCCCCCTTTCAGTGTCGAAAAAAATGTTTAAAACGTCGTATTTTTAGAATGGTATTTTGTCAGTACTCTTTTGATCTTGAATACTCGTCAGCTCCGTTAACTCGATTATAATCGTAGTAACATTCACGCCTACTGTTTCAACTACTTACTTAGTTTGGCAGATGCAATTAGCTAAATTTAGCCTATAGCCTATTACAAGCCTACAGTTGACCACTGAGTAATAAAATACATATTGCCTACCTAACCGCACTCTATGCAATGCCACGAACCGTATGCACAACAACGTCGACAACGTTCGTTCTCATCCTTTCTATGATTCGTCCTAAGTTGTAGCACGAACAGCATGTTATGAAACTAAGCCAGCAATCGTACGTGATACGCACTTACTATACATAATTATTACACTGCTAATACACTGCGATAACGATATTTGTTTTTAGGCCACTGTACATCTGGTTGTCTTACAAAATATGAACATTTATATTGTCCATCAGTTAAGTTCGTCAAATGTATTAACGTCCAGACATTGGACAATAATCAAGAGTCATCCTACTGGAACAGTTGTAAAAGAGCACTATGTTTGTCTTTCTGATATTATATGTAAAAGAACATGTAAAAGAATTCAAACAGGAAACAAACTCTGCTGATAAAATGATATCATATGATGATGATGAAACTGGGAAAACATTTCACCAGATTGAATCTAAGGACCTTCAATTGTTCAACAAAGTCTCAATCGGGAGGGGGACCCTTTACACCCCTCCCCGTACTAATCGCAAAGTGTGCTCCCCCTTTCAAATTCCTGGCTACGTCGCTGCCTGATGATTACTATTAATTACCGCTTGCATCGATGTGACTTTTCACGACACCATACAGGCTCAGGCTCTAACATCTGCCATTATGACTTAGATGACACAACAGTTAGGGCACATCTGTACTGAGGAGGGTCTATATGGAGGATGTCACCTCCCCGTTGCAAAAAAAATGTCTAGTTACCTGGGCTTATGTGAAGAATGGCATTATCGTTTCCATCATCGTTTCCATGGCATCATCCATGGCATCATCCATGGCATCATCCATGGCATCATCCATGCCATCATCCATGGCATCATCCATGGCATCATCCATGGCATCATCCATGGCATCATCGTTCCATCATCGTTTCCATATCGTTTCCATCAGCGCTATATAAATATTCATTGTTATGTTATGTTATGTTATCATTTTAACAATACATTTTGTATACAACTTTGCGCGCATGTGTTATAAAATGACATTCATTTGAAAAAGATGTTTGAAGAATTGGGTAAGGAGTCACCTGTCCTCATGCTCCCATGCAGTGGCTACGGTCCTGTTTATTGGGCAAATGGAGATGTGTTTTGATTAAACCTGACAACAAATTCCATACGTCACACGGAACCATAGCTAAAGGTGTCAATTACTTAATCAAATGGCAACTTGCTAGGAGAGATCTTATTCTATGCTAAGGCTAACGAAGGCCACCTGAATTGCAGATCACACCGTGCTACAAAAACAAGTGACCAAATACAGTGTAGTATATATCTTGGTTCTTGAAAATTTCTGGGTGGGGGAGGGGGCGGGGATCGGAAAATTCCTGTTCTTTAAAGTCAAAGTCTGGTCGAAAAACGTGATAGTTTCATGTTGGTATCACCCCTCCTCCCTACACCCCACCCCGCATTTATACAAGAAACAACGTAAGAAAATAACTTAAATTTTGGTACGTTCCGTAATAAGGGGAACATACACTTTAGCTGTATGCTCAGCCTTCGCATCGGATTTTGGACTTTTTGTTATAATAAAGACAGAATATAGATACTGTATAGATACTGTACCTATGCACTAATGGTTACGTAAAGTAGCCTACACGGTATATGTAATGAGTATACAGCAACAAAATTATTGTCCAATTCTGAAGCGGGAAGTTTGCCTTTGACTGGTACCCATAGTTAACAAAAGAAATTGTATTTGAACAATATCTTTTGTGTTCATTGAGCACTAGAGACACAATAATGCTCACAGAAAATGGTAAGGGCTATTAGCCAATCGATTCACAGGAAATTAGGAAACCACCATTGACTATTTTTAGCATGAAAATTTCTGTAATGGATATGCGGTTGATTAAATTGTTATGGCGTAGTGACGAATGTGCAAAAAGTGAGTTTTGAGAAACGCGCGCTATATATTTTCACATTTTGACTTCAGTATATCGTAATTAAAAATGGACCTTTTGTACTGAAAGTTGTCAATATATGAAATATAACAAATAGAACTTTGAGTTCTCACAATTGTTGCTGATCGAAAAATGTTTTACAAAGTAGTAATTTTAGTGTAAACATATTCCTCGTTATGTCATATATGGGGGTATAGTGGGCAAGGAGAACCGGTGTGACAGTACATAGTTTCCCCTGTACAAATGTCAGCTGGGACACTCTCTACCAGCCCATTTAGTCCGGTCGGACATTATCTGATGAGCAAATATAGTCCGGTACAAAATGTCCGCAAATACTTCATAGTATATTTTGTTCCGCATAAAATTTTGGAAATTCGGCATTCAAAGAGCAACTAAGTTCATTATATCAATCATTAAAGCAGATGTATACATAGTTTGATGTTACAGGAAATAAATGAGACGTTGTGCCTTGCTTGAAAACAAAACATAAAAGGGAAAAAAAGAAGAAAATTAACAAGTCAACGGGATACAGGGACGGAGCCAGGGGGTGAGCAGGGGGAGCGACTGCTCCCCCCTTTCAGTGTCGAAAAAAATGTTTAAAACGTCGTATTTTTAGAATGGTATTTTGTCAGTACTCTTTTGATCTTGAATACTCGTCAGCTCCGTTAACTCGATTATAATCGTAGTAACATTCACGCCTACTGTTTCAACTACTTACTTAGTTTGGCAGATGCAATTAGCTAAATTTAGCCTATAGCCTATTACAAGCCTACAGTTGACCACTGAGTAATAAAATACATATTGCCTACCTAACCGCACTCTATGCAATGCCACGAACCGTATGCACAACAACGTCGACAACGTTCGTTCTCATCCTTTCTATGATTCGTCCTAAGTTGTAGCACGAACAGCATGTTATGAAACTAAGCCAGCAATCGTACGTGATACGCACTTACTATACATAATTATTACACTGCTAATACACTGCGATAACGATATTTGTTTTTAGGCCACTGTACATCTGGTTGTCTTACAAAATATGAACATTTATATTGTCCATCAGTTAAGTTCGTCAAATGTATTAACGTCCAGACATTGGACAATAATCAAGAGTCATCCTACTGGAACAGTTGTAAAAGAGCACTATGTTTGTCTTTCTGATATTATATGTAAAAGAACATGTAAAAGAATTCAAACAGGAAACAAACTCTGCTGATAAAATGATATCATATGATGATGATGAAACTGGGAAAACATTTCACCAGATTGAATCTAAGGACCTTCAATTGTTCAACAAAGTCTCAATCGGGAGGGGGACCCTTTACACCCCTCCCCGTACTAATCGCAAAGTGTGCTCCCCCTTTCAAATTCCTGGCTACGTCGCTGCCTGATGATTACTATTAATTACCGCTTGCATCGATGTGACTTTTCACGACACCATACAGGCTCAGGCTCTAACATCTGCCATTATGACTTAGATGACACAACAGTTAGGGCACATCTGTACTGAGGAGGGTCTATATGGAGGATGTCACCTCCCCGTTGCAAAAAAAATGTCTAGTTACCTGGGCTTATGTGAAGAATGGCATTATCGTTTCCATCATCGTTTCCATGGCATCATCCATGGCATCATCCATGGCATCATCCATGGCATCATCCATGCCATCATCCATGGCATCATCCATGGCATCATCCATGGCATCATCCATGGCATCATCGTTCCATCATCGTTTCCATATCGTTTCCATCAGCGCTATATAAATATTCATTGTTATGTTATGTTATGTTATCATTTTAACAATACATTTTGTATACAACTTTGCGCGCATGTGTTATAAAATGACATTCATTTGAAAAAGATGTTTGAAGAATTGGGTAAGGAGTCACCTGTCCTCATGCTCCCATGCAGTGGCTACGGTCCTGTTTATTGGGCAAATGGAGATGTGTTTTGATTAAACCTGACAACAAATTCCATACGTCACACGGAACCATAGCTAAAGGTGTCAATTACTTAATCAAATGGCAACTTGCTAGGAGAGATCTTATTCTATGCTAAGGCTAACGAAGGCCACCTGAATTGCAGATCACACCGTGCTACAAAAACAAGTGACCAAATACAGTGTAGTATATATCTTGGTTCTTGAAAATTTCTGGGTGGGGGAGGGGGCGGGGATCGGAAAATTCCTGTTCTTTAAAGTCAAAGTCTGGTCGAAAAACGTGATAGTTTCATGTTGGTATCACCCCTCCTCCCTACACCCCACCCCGCATTTATACAAGAAACAACGTAAGAAAATAACTTAAATTTTGGTACGTTCCGTAATAAGGGGAACATACACTTTAGCTGTATGCTCAGCCTTCGCATCGGATTTTGGACTTTTTGTTATAATAAAGACAGAATATAGATACTGTATAGATACTGTACCTATGCACTAATGGTTACGTAAAGTAGCCTACACGGTATATGTAATGAGTATACAGCAACAAAATTATTGTCCAATTCTGAAGCGGGAAGTTTGCCTTTGACTGGTACCCATAGTTAACAAAAGAAATTGTATTTGAACAATATCTTTTGTGTTCATTGAGCACTAGAGACACAATAATGCTCACAGAAAATGGTAAGGGCTATTAGCCAATCGATTCACAGGAAATTAGGAAACCACCATTGACTATTTTTAGCATGAAAATTTCTGTAATGGATATGCGGTTGATTAAATTGTTATGGCGTAGTGACGAATGTGCAAAAAGTGAGTTTTGAGAAACGCGCGCTATATATTTTCACCAGATTGAATCTAAGGACCTTCAATTGTTCAACAAAGTCTCAATGGGGAGGGGGAATTCAAACAGGAAACAAAATCTGCTGATAATATGATATCATATGATCAGGGGCGTAGTCAGTATGTAGCACTGTAGGCCCGGGCCTATTTTTTGTTGTTGCCAAGTTACCTTTTTTCTTTAAAAACACCCATAATTCAAATCCATAAGCTTGCTGGACGAGTTAAAGAGTCTAGACAGGAAAAACTATTGAAATGAACGTAGCAAGAATATGGCTAAATTAGGTGACCTATTCTTCTGTCATCTAGGCTGTCATTTCTATCGCGTGCCGTTTCATTCAACACTCTACCCGCCGAAAAAGACTAGATTCCGATCTTGTCAGTTTTTTAACATATAGTTAAGAACCTGTTTACGCAGATAATATTTCAGGTAAGAAAACAGTTGAGAAATTTGCTTGTAGGTCTTTATAGGTCTACGAGAGTTGCCTAGCCAATATGAAATTTCAACCGTGCTTAAAGCTCATTATAGGACTGGAACTGAGGGTGTTTATCAAGATACATCGGCAATCGGCAATGTTGTATAAAACACTCAGGCCCATGCCCATACACAGAATTTTGAGTGCAAGACGAGGGGGGGGGGTTGGGATGGTAAGTTATCGATTTGTATCCTGAGGAGGGGTCTTGTTAAGTCCATGACCTATCTGTGATGAGCTCCAAAATATATTTGTTTGCTAATAACAACCCTGAGGAAGCTGGAAGACACTTCCCTGACCTTGAAAATGTCATCACTGCCCCAACCCTCATCGTACGGGCCTGACACCTGTTTCTTGACCTTCATTACCACTTTATTGTTTCTATTTTTACACTTCCTTATTTTTCTCACTCAACCGCCGAGTTTTCTCTCAAAAAGGTGGAGGGCCATGCCGCCCCCTCCCCTAACCCAGTTGTGAAGGCAATGAATGAAGCAAATATTTGTATAGACAAATTGCATTTGAACCCAGGCACTTCCATTGACAAAGGTTCGTTGTTTCTAATTATGACATTTTTCTTAATGGACAAAAAGTGGTTTAATTTAGAACAGATATATGAATAAGGCTTCAGGCTCTACATCCCCATAAAAATGGCACGGTGTAATTTCCTAATAATAGCAATGCTTTTCGAAAGGGCAGCAATACTTGTTTTCTATAAACAATGTCAGCCACTACCTCCCTACCCCAACGAACACCTCGTCTGATTCATGTATCATCAATTTCCAGACAATACAGTTACGTTCAGGTTTTTGCAAACACGATATTCTTTTCAAAGAGCTTCAAACATTAAAGAAATAAAATAGAAAAAAAGGAAAGAAACAAATAGGACAGAGCATGTTGCAAAATGCTAATTTGTTTTTCTCTCATCATGTTTCTCACACTTTAAAAACGTCAGTTGTGCAGAGATAAGTTTGTTCAAAGGAAGTTAATGAAGTAAAAATCAAAATATGAAATTGGAAGACAGTCACAAACATAATATTCTGAATTTATATCAGCCTGGGCAAACAGTTAAAAAATGATTATACATAGGGTAATTCATAAGGAAATTGAACTGGGATGATGACTCTCCCTTTGTAGCTCTGAAGCAACTTCAAGCAGGGAGGTGATACTTAATTAGAATAGGATACTACTGTCACTCTTCTTCAAACAATATGTACTTCAAACTCTAATAATCCACATCCTCTTGGGAGTTTGGTAAAGACTTCAATAAAGCCTTGCAGAATTTTTCCTGTAGAATTCATGCCCCCCTTGAACTCCTTTCCACACCAGGATAATCTTTAAACAGTAGGATTACCTATAATGCTATAATGTGCAACTTTATATCGCCAAAGTTTAATCTTGATTGTAAATTACAAATAAAATGGATGATTTTCATGTATCCAACGGGTTTGTCGTTAAGACTTGACGAATGAAACTTACTTTAGTTAGTTATACTCAGAACACAGCAGTGTTGACCATTCTGCCATGCACTATCAGTTATTTGCATGGTAAAAATAAGAAATTCGATGCCGTTCATTATTGGCACTAACTAAATTATTAAATGTTTTAGAAATGTTTACTTCATCATCACATTAGTAATGAAATTAAAAGTTGATGCTGCAGTCTTGTCAGGCACTGCTTAGTCTAAGGCCACTTTGAATAGAAGTCAGACAATGTTATGATGTACAGTCGCTTGGCAGCTGTCACTGACAGAGGACCAAACAGATCAACACCAACCTGCAAAGTAAGAAGACAGCATTTAGGTTCTAATTTCCAAAACATTTACCAGTTGCAGGCTTTGCCTTGACTGTTGTTCTATTCCATTGCTTCATTCTGTACACAGATATAGATAAAAAAAAAATAGTGGGATATCTGATCGAAACAGGGTGTTGGTGGATTTAGGCCAATATTTTTACCTTGCACACATGAAAATGTAACTTAAACAATCTGTACAATTAGAACAGCTTAATAATGTACCTATTTCCATCATACAGTTACAGGAATGCTACGGAGGCTTGTTCGTAGGTCTACAGTACAATGACGCTTTAACATCAACATTGATAGTTTTCCAATCGGATCTAGACATAATATTGTCTGGTTTATCTATGCCAATATGATCACCTTCAAAGAGATAAGAAAATTCACAATCAAGGAGATATCATGTTTTTTGCTCCCCCCACCCCCCAATCAAATCACACACAGATATATAGGCTGAAGAATTGGTAGTTTAGCTGAACTGCCACTAAAGTTGAATTACAACTGTATATCAGGGTTTGTAATGGAATATTCCCATGGATGGGTTTTGAAGCCAGAAAATGCCGACTGCTGCATAGTAACCCCCCCCCCCCATCCCCTGTCACGTACTCCTCTCCTCGTAGCTCTCTTCATCCCTTTTTTCTCCACACAATTCTGTCTTTATCCTTCTATAGTTTATTCCCTACCCTCTTCCATTTATCTCCTACCTCTCCTCTTCCCCGGTCGGTTTCTTTCTTTCTTCTCTCCATCCCTTGTATACTACTTATACCCTTGCATCCATCTCTTTGTGTTCACCATGCTCATTAACCCGTCAGTATTCTGTGCGTGTTTTGTCCCTTCAGTTACTGTTACTTGTCATTTAGCCTCAAAAGAAGATTCTGCTAGGATCGAAACATCACGCCAACTGACTTTTACACATCAACATAATATCAAAGCTAAGCTATGTATGACGCGACTGACCTTAACCTTCCTTATAATGTCTTGATGTCAGATACATAAGAAGAAAGTGAAAGTAATAAATTTGGGTGGAGTAACTTGAGCCTATAGCATGAAACAGAGCTATTCAAGCTAGCTAAGCACGCATTGGCGACATTGACATTGTGTGGTGTGTAGGTCTATATAGTTTTCAGGATTATTCCATTATTATACTACCTTAGCTTACCACGTTGGATTCGTGTGCACCATAGACTTTAAGAGAAGAGCGACGGCGTACTTGTTTTCCACGGCGATACTCAACTCAGTTAAGTTCGTCAAATGTATTAAAGTCCAGACATTGGACAATAAACAAGAATCATCCTACTGGAAAACTTGTAAAAGAGCACTATGTTTGTCTTTCTGATATATTATGTAAAAGAACATGTAAAAGAATTTAAACAGGAAACAAAATCTGCTGATACTGATATCATATGATCAGGGCGTAGCCAGTATGTAGCACTGTTGTCCCGGGCCTACAACTTTGTTTGGCCAAGTTATCTTTTTTTTTAAAACACCCATAATTCAAATCGATAAGCTTGCTGGACAAGTTTAAGGGTCTATAGACAGGAAAAACTATTAAAATGAACGTAGCAAGAATATGGCTAAATTAGGTGACCTATTCTTCTGTCATCTAGGCTGTCATTTCGCGTGCCGTTTCATTCAACACTCTACCCGCCGAAAAAGACAGTAGGATCCGATCTTGTCAGTTTTTTAACATGTAGTTAAGAACCAGTTTACGCAGATAATAATTCAGTTGAGAAAACAGTTGAGAAATTTGAATCAGATGGCAATCGTCGGATAGCTCTCGCCTTCTCTTATTAGGCTAACTTAAACATTTACTAGCTACAGTTGTATCAAAGACAACTACTGGCTATAGTTGTATCAAAGACATTTCTGGCCTATCTTTGTATCTACAAGTATCAGAAGTTAAAAAGTAAGACTACTCTGTGCATGTACCTTGCTAATTTTAATACATTATGTAGTATTGAACTACGTACTATTTTAACTCGTTTGTTTTTTGGGTTTAAAAGTGATATTGAATGAGGTGTCTCAAGTTAGCAAGAGGCCAGGGAACCAGAATGAACACTCGGGAAGGGCCGTTTCCGGCCATCTGGGGGGTTTGTAAAACCAAAAATTTTCCAACGCGTTTTCAAAAGACGTTTCTTTTTAGAGTGCATGAAAATCCACAAGCGCGATGCGGAGAAATCCGCTTGTAAAGTTCAGAAAATACCCAACGAGTTACCAGGTTACGGTTGTTAATCAGGCATAACGTTACGTTAGGACTGTAGCCTACTATCACTGGTACTAAGTATGACATTCATTGTTAGACATTGTCAACATTAACTACCCAATGATACTACTCTGTACAACCCTAAACTGGTCACCTAGTCAAGCATGGCGAATCACAGTCATAAGCTAGTCCAGCGGGCTAGACTAACCAGCTTGACTAGTTTTAGGTTAGTCATGCTTCCCACTGACTAATTAAGGTTTTGTGTGAAGGGACATTGTATTTGAGCTTGTTCATGTATTTGTTTGCATAGTTGGCATATCTAATAATGTCTCCTACTCCTTTATGGTTGTTGGTAGGCCTATACTTGTTGTGGTCTATAATGAATTTTTCACATAAAATAGCAAGAGGTCATGAGACAATAGTGAAGGCATTTTGCAGTCACTTTCTGCAATTTGTTGATCTGCTATATTGGCCCAAATATGTTGTGTTCATGTATGATTCATCACAGTTTACTCTTTTATAAAGCCTCTGCATTGTTCACAGTACATACAAAGAACAAGTGAGATGTGACGTTACCATGTGTCAAGTCTAGTCTGTGGATATGATAAATACTTTAAAGGAGGTGCATTAGGTGACAATATACGTGTGAACTGGAACAACAATTTGAACATAGTTTATTGTCTATTTGTACATTGTTTAATATCTATTTTTACATTGTTTATTGTCTATTTGTGCATTGTTTATTGTATATTTGTTTATTGAATCTGCTATGCATTGTTTTTTGTCCATGCTGTGCATGTCATTATACTTTGCATCGTAAAGGTGTACAACGTAAAGCTTAAACCTACCAGCCAATTCCGATGAGATGTTTTATTACCTACTGGGCTTAAAATTGTGTAGACTTGGACCCCGTCACTGATTGTGTTTTCAAAATGTCAGACAACTTTCTGAGGGTTCACTGGTTAGCTATTTTATTTGTCTTTCTTAACAGTACAAAAGTTTACAGCTCAATATAGTATAAGAAACATTTTAACAGGGTAATAATTCGATGTTTTTAGGATGCTTAAAGTAGCCATATGTACACATAGCTGTGATATCCAGCCAGTTTTGCAAACACGTCCCGCTTAGATTTTGGAAAGCTCTCTGCTAAAGTGTGCACGTCCTCAATTGGATAGTATTCATTCAAGTCCACAGTTGATATACGGAAACTCCACACTAAAGACACAGCGTGTCCACAGATAGATGGTATTTATTCAATTCCACAGTTGACATGGGGAACTCCACACTATAGACACAGCACGTCCACAATTAGATAGTATTCATTCAATTACACAGTTGATGTATGGAAACTCCACACTGAAGGCACGGCGTGTCAACAGTTAGATAGTATTCATTCAATTACACAGTTGATATGGGAAACTCCACACTAAAGACACAGCGTGTACACAGATTATGATATTTATTCAATTACACAGTTGATACGGGGAACTCCACACTATAGATACAGCGTATCCACAGTTGGATAGTATTCATTAAATTCAACAATTGCTATATTGAAACTCCACAATAAAGACACAGCGCGTCCACAGTTGGATAGTATTCATTCAAATCCGCAGTTGATAAATGGAAACTCCACACTAAAGACACAGCGTGTCCACAGATATATGGTATTTATTCAATTCCACAGTTGACACGGGGAACTCCACACTATAGACACAGCACGTCCACAATTAGATAGTATTCATTCAATTACACAGTTTATGTATGGAAACTCCACACTGAAGGCACGGCGTGTCCACAGTTAGATAGTATTCATTCAATTACACAGTTGATATGGGGAACTCCACACTATAGACACAGCGTATCCACAGTTGGATAGTATTCATTAAATTCAACAATTGCTATATGGAAACTCCACACTAAAGACACAGCGTGTTCACAGTTGGATAGTATTCATTCAATTATACAGTTGATATAGGGAAACTCAGCACTATAGGCTACCGTGTCCTCGGTTGGATAGTACGGTATTCAGTCCCATTATTTCAACAGTTGAGATGTGAAAAATCACGTTGATCACCAGTGATGACTAATTATGATGTTAATGTGGCACTTGTCTGAAATTACATATACAGAAAATATGCCTTTAACAGTAGGGTGGTGGTTTGAGCTGTCACATGTTAACATATCTGGTTAGAGTTGGGAGAACTCCACACTACAGTGTGTCCAGCATTGGAATGGATTCCCGTTGTGTCCACAATTGCTATGTGTTTACCCACACTATACCTTATCCACGATAGATAGTCCGCTTATTCCCATGATGTCCACAGTTGAATTGTGGAATATCACATATTGGTATTTGATCATAAATGATGACTTATCCTAATGTTTGTGTTCGGAAGTTATAGGGTGGTGGTTTGAGCTGTCATGTGCTGCAAGTACCTGGCATAAACAGATACTATGCACATATTTCCCCAGTAAGAGTTGGTAAAACCCCATACTAGTGTGTCCACTGTCGGATAGAATTCCCTTTCCATCCACAGTTGGTACGTGAATAGTATACACACAATTGTGTGTCCCCAAATATATTCTCCACACAGTTGCATGCGGGAAAATAACTTAATGGTAATTGATCGTAAATGATCACAAAAATTTACAAATCAGGTATTTACATAAAGTTTTATTAATAATCAAGGAAGTAGGCTTTGTAACATGTATAAATTAACTTTATATGAAGACGTCCACACTTGCATAGTATCAACACATGGTCCCCGATTGAGGGTACATGTAAGTGTACATGTAAGGGGTTATTTTCGACAAACACATGAAAATAGATAAACATATCAGTAAAGTTTGCAAAACTGGCTTCTATTATATTTTCAATCTAAAGAAGATTCGGAAACATATGTCTTCTAGAACTATGAGCACCTTAGTTCATTCATTCATTCATTCAGAGCCATTTGGATTATTGCAATAGTTTGCTCCATGGTATTCCAGGGTATCTGATTCAGAGACTGCAACGTCTGTAAAACAGCCAGGCTTGTTGTAGACTGCTATGACATCAACACACCATCGTTGAGTATCCTCCATTCTTTGCACTGGTTGCCTGTTGAATTCAGAATTAAGTTCAAAGTACTGCTCCTGGTGTATAAGTGCATTCATGGAATGGCACCCGCCTATTTGTCAGACGATCTGTCCTTCCGGTCAATACTCGTTATACCTTGCGTTCTAGCAATACACTCATTCTAACTGTTCCCATAACTAAACTGAAAACCTATGGCGACCGTGCCTTTCCATCAGCCGGGCCCAAGCTCTGGAATGGTCTGCCCATATCTGTGCGAAATTCTCCCACTCTCATTCAGTTCAAGTCTTGCTTGAAGACTCATTTTTTCAAGTTGGCTTTCTATTAGGGATGTACAGCGCTATTGAATACTTAGTAGATTTTATCGCTTTATAAGTTCATTTGTTATTGTTATTATTAAGTGTGTGTATGTGTGTACAGATGTGCTTTGTATTTTAAATAAGGCATTGCTTCATTCGGTTGAACTAATGCAGCATTTCCATAATAATTATTAACAGTTATTTCTAAACGACGCGTAGGCGACCACAAATGTGGGAGAAACCCCCAATTAAGGGCTTATGGATTACAACTTAAACGTCGGTTGGCTTCCAATTCAACATTTTTGACTCAAATTTGCAATCTCTTCAGTTTGGAAAGTCATTTCAGATGGGAAAACCGTAGATTGTTCTTAAATGAAAAACATACCTTACTATGACCCGGCCGGGGACCGAAGCCCGAACCTCTCGATTGCTATGCCTCATTGCTTCAAATACCACCGCCTTTAACCACTCGGCTGCAGCGTCGGTTTATTATTATATATGATTAAAATTAAATTGATTGACCCTTAAATCGAGGCAAGCATTTAGTGTACCTCATTGCACGAAGGCTGGCAACACGCCTGACAAAGCATACGATATATTCCTAACAAGAGTGGATAGACTATAGCTCCAGGTTCAGCTGAAAAAGCTCTTACAAAAGCCTCTCTCCCCAAATAAACTAGATACTTTCGCACATAGATCTTTGACAATAGCAGTGATTGAGATACTGATATGAGAAGTCTAAGCAAACTCATCACCTTTTCGTAAAGAAAAAAAGGTTTATGAATAATTACTTGCCCAAACAATATAACGATAGGTAAAATAGGAAGAATGTTTCAGTTTTAATTTGAGACATAGATATATTTAGGTCAGTGGGATAGAGAGCGCAAAGAAGTGACGAAAAGAAAGAAGAAAAAGCCAAACAAAGATAGGTTACTTGTGCAATCTGCTGCTTAGGAGTACTTAATTAGCCATACTAAGGGTAGAGCGAGATTTCTCTGTACAAGTTAACTTGGATCCAGTAATTGACACTTCTAGTTACAGTTCAGTGAGTAGTATGACTTTGGATTGTCGTCTTTAATAAATAGACCATCAGCTAAAGGCCGAAATTCGCTTGTTTCGTTCCAGCAACTGCGGGACTAAAATTTTTCTACAGCATTGAATACATAAATTAACGAAGATTAATGATACAAAAGTTCTCCATATGCTTTCCTGCATTTTTTTTGCAATGCCGCTTGAAAGATCCAACTACATTTTTAATGCGTATGTTAAGAAACCTGCCGTGTTACGTTCAAAACTCGTGCGCCAGTGAGATATCTGTATCATGTGATATGAATTGTCCAATGAGCCATTAGTTCTAAGTGCACTCTTTGTAGAAGAAACAAGCATGGCGGCTCCCACGGGAGCTAGTCAGTCTCCGACACACGAAACCCTACATTGCTTAATGCACATTGATTTTTGAAGCATTCAGGGCACTGACGAATAAACGATGGACTGAAGTTACTTCCTGCGCTACCCTTACAAAAAAATCCCACAACAAATACCCACATGAATTTCCCCACGTGGGTAAAGAGTAGAATCCTATGGGATTTTGGCACGTGGGAAATGAAGTAATACCCACAACATTCACGTGGGAAATAAAATTATGTGGGTTTCCAAATAATGTGGGGAATTCATGTGGGTTTTCAATTGACATGTGGGAAATGAATCTTGTGGGTTTTCAAATGACGTGGGAAACTAAAACTGTGGGTTTTCAATTGACATGTGGGAAATGAATCCTGTGGGTTTTCAAATGATGTGGGGAAAAAATCCTGTGGGTTTATCAATTGAAACGTGGGAAATGGAATCCTGCAGATTTTAAGGTCACAAACAGCAATTGATTGTGCTACAGTCGATATATGGTGTATAGGTAAGTTAATTTGCTTTTGAACTGCTGAATAAATTAAATAGTCGAGGTCAAATATGCACAGACATGTTTTAGTTACATTGCTGAATGATTTATTTCTATAGAACAAATGAAAAACATGTAATACGAAAGGCATTGGATTTAATATATCATTAAGATAACCGTTAAGAAAAAAATTGGTTTACTAGTAGGCCAACATATGGACCGTGACATCAAAAAGTTGTTGAATCACTATATTCATATAAAACAATAACTTTGGCTAAGTAAAAGTTTGGCTTACGTGGCATGGCTGGAAGTTGTGGAATCAATTCCTAGAGCTGTGACACTCCCCAGTGGTTACTTGCCATAACATCACATGGCACTGATATGGTTTCCAATGAGCTATGTATGGCGGCTTATTAACCATTAAGGTTCACTAATATCGCAATATAATTGTGATCGATACGGCTAAAGAGTGTTCATGTTCTGTAGAATGTTTTGAATCGATCACCTATGACGTTTCAACCACTTTTACGTCACGTCACAGTTCCTTGATCTTTGAAAAATGCGATAAAATCTTCCTTCAAAGACACTTTTTTAGTTGTATTTATGACATCATCACAGTGACCTTGACCTTGGCCCACTCAGCCTCTGCGATGACGTCATCATCTGTCCTAAAGCACATATGTGACCGGCTACCTTCGTATTTATCCCTTATTTGAACACACAGTATATATCCAATTTTCACCAACACCTAAGTGGGGCTCCATAAAAAACCGAACAGTTGATTTCTGACATCGTTTTTATGGTTTCGGCATTAATATATTGCCTGAAAGCACTGACCAAATCCCACAGTCAAACAGTTCTCTCGCAATCGAGATCATGTTGTATCAATATGGCTGAGTGAGTGTCGGACTAATTGATGCTCGATGGAAAGTCAACTTGACAAGAACAACAAGAACATCCTGGATACACGATTTATAGTACCAGATTGGCTCCATTGAGACCACACTAAAAGTTGATTTGAGATATAAAAAAAACATAAAAAGTACCTGGCAACAGGGTTTTTCAGAAGTCAGTGATGAGAATCAAGTTTTTTTTTTTATGGAGCGAAGTATGGCTGTACAAGAAACCAATGGCAAGAAACCAAAAACAAGCCATTAACAGTTCTAATTAATCTTATCTGTTATATGCTCTCCTCTCATCCTTTAGTTTTTCTGTCATCTTCATCCGGGATGATTGCCTTTTTAGTGGCAGGATACTTTTTCATTACCAGCTCTGAAAAATAAATGAAAATATGGATCAATACATGCAGGGATGTCGATGTGCTTTGAAAGTGCGAGGGGGGGGGGGAGGGGGGCATTGCTTGACACGTACTATCTAAGACACTATCAAAGCGCCACCATTGGCGGGTTTGGCCAAAAACGCCTCCCATATTGCTGGAAATGGCACTTCCCAGGCCTGCATCTAAACAATATCACATAGCCTACCCATTTAGATTCACATGGGAAATTCAAGAAATCTTTACCAAATGAGTGTAGGCTTCAAGTAAACTATTGAGACTTAGTCCCAGCATTTGTTTGGAATCAATTAGAAGAATATGTTCCACTGTTCAATCTAGTACAATACACACATAACATAATGTTAATTGGTGTTTAGAATGCACAGGTTGGTGTTGAGAATGCACTGCAGTACCCAGTAGAAGCTTAGGCTACTCACTGTCATTGTACTTGTGTATTGCAAAACGCCAGCCTAACAACGGTTACACATACTGCGTAGCATAACACTAATCATAATAGTAGTGCCAGTGGCCTAACAATTGACTTAGTCTTACCTCCAAGTTTAAGGAATAACAGGTAGGCCGATGATGGTGGTTAATAATAATAATACTTCCATTCTTCTTTAGACCTTCTTGGGTGAGTTATAGTTGAAAGTTGCTTAGAAATTTTCACAAATGTTAATGCTTATGTTTTTGCTTTTGAAAATACTTGACAGTGTGTTGAAAGCACCGTTAGTTATACCAATTATTCAGTTAATATTTTTCTCGGTCCCCAGCAAGCTTCCAACATGTTTACACTTCTTCTCTTGCAGGAAAACGACTAATGTACTGAACCACGTAAATTGCAAGTGGTAGGCTATAGTATAGGCTACTACAACATTACCGATAGGTCAGAAAAGTTGAAATTCGGAAAATGCACTCGGCCAAATCACTGAAAATAATGAATCCAAACTGTTTTAAACACTAGATCCTTTGACAGAAACAATAAACCTTGACACTAGAGTAAACACGACAGGAGGTGTTCACTAAAATGAGCAAATTTCCAAAGAAAGTTGATGCAGACGACAGGCCAGATATGTCTTACAATCTATCTTTAAATTGAATATGGTGTTGAAGTCAAACTTCAACTTAAACCTCGTACAAAATCTGATTATCAAAAATGGAGAAAATTGTCTTAGGCCTTCCAATTTGAGAGTTTCGTGCCACTGAAAATTGTAAATACAATCAATTTATTTTATAAAATTTTAACAACAATAAATAAGAAAGGATTGAATCATACTATAATTTAAACATTAATTATTGTTATCTTCATCTTGATTTGGCAACATGCGTCTTACTTTCATAGACTATGAATCACTGATCTAAATATAGATGCGAGCTCGTCTCAATCACATCAAAATAATACAGGTGTATGCTAGTATACTATCACCGGAGGAAGGGTGACATCCCTATGTTCTTTATGTTCCGACAATACCAAATAATTTTGGACTCATAATTTTTTTTGGACCCAAATTTTTCGGACCCAAATTTGTTTGGACCAACATGTTTTTCGGACCCAAATTTTTCGGACTAACATTTTTTTGGACCCAATTTTTTTTGGACCAACATGTTTTTGGACCAATTTTTTTCGGACCAACATGATTTAGGACCAACAATTTTTCGGACCAATTTTTTTGAGGAAGTTAATTTTTTGGGCCCAAATTTTTCGGACCAACTTTTTTTGGGGACTCAATTTTGGTCCTATAAATTCGATTCCGAAAAACATGTTGGTCCCAAAAATGTTGGTCCAAAAATTTGAGTCCGAAAAAATTGGGTCCGAAAAATGTTGATCAAAAAATATTTTTTTTGGAACATAGAGACGTCGGAGCATTGAGTTTTAACCATCTTATAAGAACTTATCTCTCATAAAATCTTAAAAATCGACACAAACTGCAAAATCATAAGGGATTTGTAAAAAACCCACATGAGTGTGCTGAAAATCACATGTAAACTTTAAATCCCACATGGTTTAATCAAATTAATGTGGGATTTATGATAACCCACATGAATATTCCAGGATTTCCCACATCAACTCCAAAATAATGTGGGATTTGTAAAAAAAAACACATGAATTTCGGGTAAATCCCACATAATCTTGCAATCCTATAGGAATATAACAAAACCATGTGGGATTTGTAGAAAAAACCCACAAACTTTCCTGAAAATCCCACATAAATTTAAAAGTCATGTGGGATTTGTAAATAACCCATAGGAATTTTCCTGAAAACCCCACATACACTTGTAAATCCCACAGAATTTTGCTTATTCCTATAGGAAATGGCCGATTTCCTATGGGTTTTATGTGGGTTTTTTTTGTAAGGGTAAAACACATGTCATCTACATTTGGGTCAATATAGAGATAAAATGTACCTGCGTATGGCTTCCAACATTACTATTATTATGTTTTTAAGTTTTAAAATCGTTTATTTATTAGCAGCCGTGGTCACAGAGAGCATGGAAACACCCCTTTTCACCTACTCCAAAATTTCTTCCAAACAGCTTTCTGTTTATAACACTTGTGCATACGTAAAGTCGTATGCACAAGTGTAGATAAATGATAGACACATTTTGTATCGGAACCCCATAACCGAAAATACTCTAAAAGGGGAGGGTTCCTCCGTCACTAAAAAAACCTACCCAAATGGGCGTAAGCAAATTATGTGTCCGCAACCACTCTCCCCTCCGTCGCAACAGAGTCGAGCCTATATGGTGTTACAGAAAGTCATATCGATGCAAGCGTTATGTAAGCTTAATTTCCCGGAGTGGTGGTAGCATCATTTTGCATCCAGGCCTTCTTAGCGAAACCAGTTTTTCTTTTCCAGTGGGGGAGATGGCACCCCTCCACTAAGATACCTTTTCAGAACGGGCGTAATCGCAATTGGGGCCCTGCTATCCTCAACCCACTCAAATTCGAATTCATTCTATATAGTGTAATGATAAGTATATTACTATATTTATTAATAGACGTTAATTAAAGCCCGAACTGCCTCATAATGGGGATATAAATTTTGCTTTGTTCCTGACAGCAAGACACATTTCAAACATCACGTAGAAAAAAAGGTTAACATGAGGTTTTATTTAATGTAATTTTTCGAACTGAACTATGATTCAAGAAGTTAACTATATAAAATAGCGCAACACTATAAGTATAGGGCTTCAATACTAACACACTAAGGATATACATCAGTGTCACGAGTATGCTTGACACAAGTCTAACGACTATCATGCAGCTGTATAAAGTTGCTATGAATATTCATAAGTTTTCTGTTTTGCTCACGAAGTTCGCATTGGCAACATTCGACATTCTAGTATGCTTTGTTTGATACACTGATTCCTGAATGAATTTATGTAAGTCTTTGTTAAGATTACTTTGCATAAAATGCAGGTAAAGGGTCAGTATGAATAGGCCGGGTAAGCAGGTTAGGGCATGATATGCGACAATAATATTTACCCTTTTTTCTCTCTTCTTTCTATTTTTTGGAAGTTTTCTTTGTCGCATTTTCAGGAGACTTCCCTACACATTGTGAATATTTTAGTGAACAAACAAGTAAATAAGCAAACAAACACATTGTGAGATGCAAGTGGTTCTCTCGGCCTTATTCCCTTTTATGTTTTAAGTTGCTTGGTTTATTGTTACCGTCAGAACTGATGGCTTAAGAGATATATAAGACAGGGTAATATCTTCATTAAGAGAACAGACTGTTCTTACTATTGTAGGCGAGAAACTCAACCTGTTCTGTGGTATACCAAGTGTGACCATGTGAATTACGTTTACACTATAATTTAGTATACCATCATACTCCGTACATTACACTACATTTCACTACACGCAAATACGATATAACATACGTCCCGAGTTTGACTAATTCGATAACGATTGACACTCATTTGACTTAATCTTGTTGCAATTTGTCTTGCAACAGTGATCGATTATGCTCTGTTGAATTGAAGGCTCGCACACGATACTCTTTTGGGATGAGACAAGATTTTCTTCGAAAGTAGCATACTATTATACCACTATAGTCACAAGGAGAGATTACCAAGCCTGATTTAATAGAAGGTAAAATTACGCTGAAAGACATTTTGTAATATAACATTGTTCGAAAGCAATAATTTCAGACTAAACATTTTAGGACACCTACCTACCTACAGTATACATCTGCAGAGTGAAACCATTATAGTGCATTTCCCAGAAGTGTATCTATTACGTGTTAACCGTCGTTTATAGGACTGCATGAGCTGCTAAATATGTGTGTAGTAACTTTGTTACTATTTTGATTTATAGACAAAAAATATAACACAATAAATTGCAATTATTATTATTTTAACTTTAACTTTAACAATGGAAGTAAGACAGCAAATACTAGCAAACACAAATAAATACGATCATCTATCGTAACGATGATTGAGTTACGATAATCGTTTAGTTTGCGATAATTCATTACTCTCATATGTTTGTCATTCTCTTTACGTTAACCCTTTACATTCCTTGTTTGATTAGTTGTGACACCAATATGCAGTCTAAACTATTCACTGGCACTTCTGCTTTATAATAGCATGCCCAACCAGTTGTCCCCATGCGTCAATGTTGCACATTAATGTTTTCATGAGAAAATGGCGGCCATTTCCCCAAACATTGTCTGTACAACATAGAATATGTCACCAGTGCCATGAAATTGATCAGAACGAGAGTCTGCATTAGTGATGAGGTTTCGCCAGCTATTTTGAAACACATGTCCATTTCTATGTTCAGTCTACCTAAGGTCATAAAGTATTAAACTAGAAATGTGGTTACGAAAATTCATAACCACTCTACCCATAAGTCTTGGTCTATAGATCCAGGTAATTGCTTAGTAGCCATTTTATTAATTTCTTCCATCGTTTAAACTATTTAACCTGATTGTCGACATACTGAAATAATCATGATAAACATGATACATGTAGGCTATACACAAATAATACAAATATATGAATTCAAAGGATGCTTGGTTAACATGCTTATTTCTTTCTTGAAGTTCGTTAAATCGTTTGAAAGTTTTCTTTTGGAAGATTTTGGAAAGCTTAACACAGAGGTTGAAACTAAAAAGAAGTGGATAAAATGCGCATACTCATTACTATGACAAGAGCACCAATGGTGCAGTAGTTGATAATATAACAGTATCATTAAACACTACAACATGTATTATTCACAGAACAAATATACACTACCAATGAATGACGCTATTATGTTGAAACTTTTATGAAACTTATTACCACGTAAGTTCAATGAATAAGGTTAGCCTTTATTTTACACAATCCATAAATTGCGAAATAGAAAGTTCTTGACCTTCATGTGAGATAACAAACATGTGTGACATATCCATGTTTTCTGGCTTAACAGTGAGGCAAGTTTTTTTGGCAGACATCAAATGCTCTTTGACCTCTACCAATGGAAATTTTCTTTTTGCTTGCATTCAAATAGAGGACTTATTGGTTAATGGAGTTAAATATGAAGCAAGTGCAACACAACAATATGAGATAATATTTTGTCACGAACTTTGTTGAAAACTGCTAGAATATTTATAAGATGAATAAAATATGAGGGAGGTAGTGAAAGATAAGTGTGCCATTGTGTAGTGTGTTGGTGCTTGGAACTTTAATATTAATTTTTTTTTTTTTGCACGTTGACATTTATATGAAAGAACTTTTCATATCTCAGACAATTTTAAGGGTTGAGGTAAATTGCCTAAGAGCCCAACTTCTCTACAGGTCTCTTTCATATAAGTTGGAGGTTGTCATGGAAGACATATGAGTGTGTATTGTATATATTACTCCTCTAGTTGGTAATATGTAATATGAGCTCACTTTATTAGCTCACTTTATCTTGATTGCCATAATAGATGTACCCCCTAAGATGGCACCCGTGCAATTCCAACTTGTGATGTACCCCCGGAAAGATGTAGCCATTATGATGGCACCCGTAAAATCCCGAATTGTGATGTACCCCGGTAAGATGTAGCAACTATGATCGCACACAGAACAATTCGGTTGAGATTTTCTGTCACTTTGATGTACGGTAGCCATTAATGATCTCACCCGTGCAATCCTACTTTGAAACGACCCAAGTTCCCGATTACTGAGATGTAGCCACCAAAGATCGCCCACAGTCCTAGGTCATTCCCGACCATGATTGGATTTATGATGATATATATTGATATATGTATATATGTATTGATCGCCCACCAGTACGGTACCTATATGAGATCGCATTATAGTACCTTAAGAAGGATTTTGAAATCATAATCTTGAAAGTTTTCAGCAATGAGACAGGAAGGAAATTCGTAATTCGAGAGGAAAATTAGTATAGGCCCACAGTTTTGTTATATTAATAGAATAATATATTTGGGTATCCGAATCGTTTAAGACTTGTTCAATGTACTATAATATAGCTTTTGATATATATATATATATATATATATATATATATATATATATATATATATATAGTCAGTCAACTATATATATATATATATAGTCAGTCAACTATATATATATATATATATATATATAGTCAGTCAACTATATATATATATATATATATATATATATATATATATATATATATATATATATATATATATATATATATATATATATATATAGTCAGTCAACGCGTGTGGGGATTTTAACGTTTTAAGACCGACCTACATTTTCCCATTATATTCCATTAACCAGCATATTATTGGAAACTTTTTAGTAATATTCCGGTAAGATTAATTTAATCTAAGTGTTTAAACTGATTAAATGCAATATGCCATCTTGTTCAACAAAGCCTGCGTGAAACTTCTACGTACAGAATGGACACTTGATAACCGGTAACGAATAAACGGGGAAAATGACCAAAATGTTTCCCCTTTAATCCTAGTTACTTGAATGATAATCTTAGCGCAGGCATAGGCTACTGCATTAAAACGACCAGCATACTTATTTTAGGTCGCTGAACGTGTATCTGTATGTTTAATCGTACTCGATAACACGGATAACGAATATGCCTTCGTTCATTAAGAAAATACTATAATTACTAATTCTAATACCCTCTGTGTTCATGATCACAACGAGACCAGCGTATATTTAGTATCCTTGACACGCCTTATGTATAACGAAGAGGTTGTAAGCTTATGAACTGAAAGAGATTGATCAAATTCAACGGCTATTTTTAGGTCCACCAATTACCCCAGAAAGAGCAGGCTTTTCTCCGTTAAACATGCAATCTGTGTCTTTGTGTCTATTTTGTATTGATTTGCTTCTAACCGTTTTCGTTACGTACATATTCACTAAGGATAAATCTCCCCCCCCCCCAAAAAAAAGGATGTCCCCACTTTGACGGTCTGGTTTCATAAACGGTAAGTAGGCTCATATAGGAAGGAGATAATAAACTTGCATGCTCTGACATTTTTGTCTTTGGCTTTCATTTATGTTTGCTCCATTTTAAGAACACGCATATTCGTTAAGTCGCCACTCGATTACATAGGAGCTTCATTTCGTCATGGCAGACTGGTAATGTCATAAGGAGGGTAAAAGTGCATTGTTTAGATCACACCCTTTACTGTGATGAGCACGCGAGCACAAAATGAGTGACTCTAAGAGCAAAAGAGCACACCGTGAGCACAAAACAGTCGTTTAGATGAGCAATTGAGCATGTGCACATATTAGAATTAGCAACAAAACAAAAACGCATGATGTGGTGCATGTGATGAGCATGCGAGTATAGCTGTAACATGAGTGACCCAAAGAGTAAAAGAGCAAAACAGCACACCGTGAGCAAATAGGTGTGTTAAAGCCAAGCCAATGTATACGCTTTAACCCACCAGTAGAATCACTGTGGTCGAGTTGTACCGACTCCGGTTCGTGACACGAAGATCCGGAAGCTCAGTGGTTAACGCCGGTGCCTTTCAATCATATAGTCCTGACTTCGAGTCACTCCAAGATAAATGTGTGTCGTCCAGTTACAGAGTTGTTGACAATTGACAATTCATAATCATGGACGTTTAATATGAATCTAAGAGACTGACTCCGCTGAGCTTGCGGCTTTGATAAGCCAATGATGCTTCTGTGCGAGTTCCTGCTTGCAGGAGGATCTTAATACATTTACTGCAAGCAACTTCCCGCCAATACCGAGTTGGTTAGGTTTCACTGTGCCATACACTAACAACGGTAGGAAATTATCAGGTTCGTTAACACAAAAGCGTGAAAAAATATCTTGTCAGCTGACCGATACACTTAGCGTCGCCAAACACCATCTAGTTTATTTTCTTGAGGTATAATTTACATGCCACCTTCTTTGCTGTTATTTGCTTCCATGAATTTGATAAAGCTCTTCACTCGACAAAAGTTGCTGAGGGGAAGACAGATGCTTTGTCAACTATTAACTTTCATGGTGTAAAATATCGCTTTTATTTAGTTTTTCAGCAGGGTTTCTCATCAGGGATTAATAAGTAGTAGTAAGTAGTAGTTCTGCACCGGGAATGACTAAGGAACTTTATGTGAAAGAGATGTAAATGCACTCTTACATGCACGATGAATCATTTTGTTGTGGTGTTTGTTAGCTTTTCGGGCTTACGTCGACGTTTGTCAGATGGGTTTGCCAATATATAATTTATGCCAAGCTTGGCATGCTTTTTAAATTATTAAAACCTTTAGAAAGTTCAGTTAGCACTGTGTTTAAGCCTCATATCATAGCAAAACAGACAACGAAACCATTAGTAGGCAGCAAGCAATATGTCAAACGCTTGAAAATGGTTTGCATATTGACATCAATTAATATTTGTCGACAATAAGTTACTTCATGTTTACACCTTGTCGCTACAATTTCTGATTTCAGTTAAACACAGCTACAAACCAAGATGAGTGGAGCAACGTAAGTGTCGACGCCATACACAATGTAGCATGAGGTGTATTTCAAGTTTTAGATCAATTTCCGTAGTGATATAGGTCTGATAAACTATTCAGTAAAACCAGTACATACATAGTTCAAATAACCTGTCTTATGCTGTAGGTTTAGTCATTATGTCACGTCCAAGCAAATCCATTTGCGAATACCAAAGGGGAACATAGTATACTTTTCAGCACATTGTAGTCATCTCGGGCACGTGCGAAGGAGGAATTCTACCGGTACACGTTAACATAGTGGATTGGCAATGAATAGAAAAAAGAGAGAAGAAATGCATCTTGCTCCTTAGTTTTTAGTTGTCATAAGCACAAGAAGGAGGAAACGAGAGATTACAAAGCAATTCTGGAATGCCCTCTCTTATCTTCGTTGAAGATATATGGAAGATGTATTTCATGTAGAGGGTCACAGACAAGTTTCTTAAAACAAATTGGTGCTTGCTCTAGATGATATTCGTTAAATTCTCTCTTTGATATTAGTCACTCTTCAATAGATGTGTCTGATTGCACATAAAATATTCCAAACAAGGAAAATAAGAATATAATTTGCAGCCATGGTTAGAGAAAAGCCCCTAAGTAACATAACATGTAACTAACTAACAGATTGGCGCACGTGCCCTTTGGGTTGGTAGAAAAGGCTTAATGGGATTAGAACGCAAACTAAAGTAAGTATCATCACAGCACAGAACTTTACGTGTACTTACTGAAATTATGGTAAAAATAGTAAGTTGAAATATGTTCATTAAACATAACTAGTTTCTAAATTACAATACAAGATGCATTGGTGAGGAACCTGAAGAAGTGCCTAGGTTGAGACCAGCACCAGTATCTTATTCGAATGGAAGTGTATTAACTTTTTTTTGCTTATCTTCATCTCTAGCGGTTCAACTTCCAAGAAAAATGTGAGTTGCATCAATATCCTGCTGAATGTTTTAAGTCGAATATATGTTCACTAAGTCCTTTGATATTCTAATTAGTCAGGGCTAATGTCGAGTCAGTACATACGAGTCAAAGTTTGCATGGGGTCCAAAGCAGATTCTGTCCCAGACAAGTACATAGTCCTGGCCCCACAAGTCCCGAGCTAGTGCCACTAACGTCACACAGTTTCGACACCATAACTATGTGCTGTTAAGGAACATCACAGGTGGCAGTTAATTGGTTAGCGGAACTAACGAAGCCTACATTATTCC
Organism: Apostichopus japonicus; assembly: GCF_037975245.1. NCBI lineage: Eukaryota > Metazoa > Echinodermata > Holothuroidea > Aspidochirotida > Stichopodidae > Apostichopus > Apostichopus japonicus. The sequence continues at coordinate 40,194,892 of NC_092568.1, forward strand.
CTTTTGGTTGTGTCATGTCGATATTGCAGTATACGGAAAGCTTATGTTGAGAGTTAAAACCATCGGAAAAGCTAGTTGTTTCAGTTATATTCAACTAATACTGACGATTTTACTGTTTCTCTATTATATGATGATTCTTTTCCATCCATTCGTTTCTTTGTAGCCGGTAAGCTTTAGTCATCATTAACATTTGAAAAACTGTGTCAATATCTATTTGCGCGAGGAAAATTTATTCTTGTTCTTTCATTATTTTCATACACAAATTGAATAACATATCATAATTTGCACAACATTGGTAATGCAGGTTTTAATACAGCAATATTTTTATCGATAATATGGATCACAATGTTAATTCAAATACAGCAATTGTTTTGGAGGGAATTTGTATCTCTACCATTAATCATTGAAGCTGCTATGAGCTAGTGAGGTTGAGAGCCAAAAGCTTCCGAAGAGTTGTTTCAGTTATAATAAACTGACATTTTAAAGTCACTGTGTGTATGTTAATTAAGGTTAGTTTGTTCATTTAACGATTTGTTCTTTACTTCTCTCTATTCGTTTCCTTTCAGAGTGTAAGTTTTTATCATGATTAACGATGATAGATACATGTCATTACCTTTACCACTTCCATAGAAACCAGCAGGGTGATCAATTCCTGATTATGCTTTATTTTCATACACGATTTGAATGAAATATTATAACTTGCACAACATTGTTAGACACGATATTTTACAATACCATGTTTATCGATTATATGAATAAGTTAATAAAAGATACAGCGATATGTTAGCAGCAGGTGAAGTAAGGAGTCAAAAGTAGGGGAAATGTTGACAAAAGCTAGTTTTTTTTAAAGTTATTATAAACTTATAAACGCACAAATTAATACAATACAATGGTCATCGATTATATAGATTGTAATGTCAATGAAGAGATGATTGTTTTGAAATGAATTTGTAACTCTAACATTATTCATTGGTATGTTGTGAGCTAGTGAGGTTAAGGGCCAAAAGCAGGGGAAAAAGTTACCGAAAACTAGTTGTTACCGTATTGGTTAACTGACATTTTAAAGTCACCGTGCTTGTGTTTTTACTGTTTTTCTCTATTATATGATTTGTTTGTTTTCCTCTTACCATCTATTCGTTTCTTGGAAGGCGGTAAGTTTTTGTAATGATTAAAATTTGTAGAACGGTGTCATTATCTATTCCCCCGAGGGCAATCAATCCGCTGTCAATTTTTTATTTTCATACAAAATTTAAAAACAAATATTACAATTTACATATTATTGGTAAAGCACGATTTAATACAATAACATGGTCATCGATTACATTGATCGCAATGTCAATTAAGAGAGATGATTTTAATGAAATGAATTTGTAACTCTCACATTATTCATATATGTTTTGAGCTACTGAGGTTAAGATCCAAAAGCAGCGGAAAAGTTACGGAAAGCTAGTTTCTACAGATATAGTGAACTGACATTTTAAAGTCACTGTGTTATGTTTTACTGTTTTGTCTTTTATATGATGATTTGTGTATTTTTTTCTTTCCATCTAATTCATTCTTAATAGGAGGTAAGTTTTGCTTATGATTAACATTTGTAGAACCGTGTCATCAATTAGTCACATGAGGGCAATCAATTTCTGTAAATTTTTCATATTGATACTCAATTTGAATGAAATATCATAATTTTCACATCATTTAAGTGCTAATGTGCTTATGTCTTTGATGTTTTTCTCTATTAAATGACGTTTGTCCTTTTCTTCTATCTATCCGTTTCGTTTCAGAAGGTAAGTCTTCATCATGGTTAACAATTGAACTTTCATGTCATTAACTATTCCCCTGTGCTAGTCAATTGGTAACGCACGACTTAATACAATAAAATGGTTATCGATTACATTGATCGTAATGTCAATGAAGAGAGATGATTGTTTTGGAATGAATTTGTCACACTTACACTATTCATTAATATATTGTGAGTAAGTGAGGTGAAGAGCAAACAGCAGGGGAAAAGTTATAGAAAACTAGTTTTTACAGTTATAGTAAACTGAAATTTTAAAGTCACTGTGCTTGTGTTTTAACTGTTTTTCTCTATTATATGATAATTTGTTTGTTTTCTTATTTCCATCTATTCGTTTCTTCATAGCCGGTAAGTTGTGATCATGATGAACATTTGTAAAAGCGTTTAATTCACAATCCAACCAGGGCAATCAATTGATTTAAATTCTTTTATTTCGTACACAATTCAATGAAATATGATAATTTTCACAACATTGGTAAAGCACGATTTAATACAATAACATGGTTATCGAGTGTATGAACGACAAGTTCAATGAACATACAATGATATGTTGTGAGCTAGTTACGTTAAGAGCCAAAAGCAGTGGAGAAGTGATAGAAAAATAGTGGTTCAGTTATAATAAACTTTGCGAGTCATTTGGTCACGCACGATTTTATACAATAAAATGGTCATCGATTACAAAGATCATAATGCCATAAAGGGCGATGATTGCTTTGGAATGAATATGTTATCTAACATGATTCATTGATATTTTGAGCTTGTGAGGTTAAAAGCCAAAGACAGGTGAAAATGTGCGGAAAACTACTTGTTACAGTTTAAGTATGCTAAAATTGAACGTCACAGTGCTTGTAATGGTTTAATTTTTTTCTCTATAATATTTTCTTGTGCTAGTCAATTGGTAACGCAACACTTAATACAATACAATGGTTATCGATTACATAGATCGTAATGGCAATGAAGAGACATGATTGTTTTGGAATGAATTTGTAACTCTTACATCATTCATGAATATATTGTGAGTGAGGTGAAGAGCAAACAGCAGAGTAAAAGGTACAGAAAACTGGTTGTAACAGTTATAGTAAACTGACATTTTAAAGTCACTGTGTTTTTACTCTTTTTTTCCCTATTATATGATGATTTGTTTGTTTTCTTCTTTCCATCTTTTCTTTTCTTTATAGTCGGTAAGTTTTGCTCATGACTAACATTTGTAGAACCGTGTCATGAACTATTCCCACGAGGGTCATCACTTTCTGTAACCTCTTTATTTTCATATGAAATCTTATTAAAGTATTACAATTTGCACAACATTGGTAACGCACGATTTAATATGGTCATCGATTACATAGATCGCAATGTCAATAAAAAGAGATGATTGTAATGAAATGAATTTGTAACTCTAACATTATTCATATATGTTTTGAGCTACTGAGGTTAAGATCCAAAGGCAGCGGGAAAGTTACGGAAAACTAGTTTCTACAGCAGGTAAAATCTCTCGTGCGGGGTATAGCCCTCTATGGTGCAGAAAGTTAGACATTAAAACAGAAGGGCGATGATTGCTTTGGAATGAATATGTACTATAACATTATTAATTAATGTTTTGAGCTTGTGAGGTTAACAGCCAAAGATAGGTATAAGGTGCGGAAAACTACTTGTTACAGTCTTAGTAAACTGACATTTTAACGTCGCAGTGATTGTGATTTTTTTTTTACTGTTTTTCCTTATTATATGATGATTTGTTTGTTTTCTTCTTTCTATCTATTCGTTTCTTTCCAGTTCGTAAGTTTTGATCATGATTAACAGTTGTTGAACCGTGTTATTATATATATTCCCATTATGGCAATTAATTCCTGCAAAATGTTTCTTTTTATATACAATTTGAAATAAACAAATATATAAAAGAATGAAATATTATAACTAGCAAACTTTAGTAACGCACGGTTTAATACAATATATGGTTATCGAGTGAATGAATGACAAATTCAATGAAAATACATCGATATGTTGTGAGCTAGTGAGGTTAAGAGCCAAACGCAAGGGAAAAGTAATCGAAAACTAGTTGTTTCAGTGATCATCAACTTTGCTAGTCAATAGGTCAAGCACGATTTAATATAATAAAATGGTCATCTATTACACAGATCGTAATGCCATGAAGAGGGGATGATTGTTTTGAAATGAATTTGTAACTTTAATATTTACCATTCAATGATATCAGTTAGTTAGGTGAAGAGCCACAAACAGTGGAAATCTAATGAAAAATTATTATATCACATGTCATAAACTTTGATTTGAGAGCCACTGTGCTCATGTCTTAGCTGTTTTTTGCCTCTATTAAATAACGTTTGTTCTTTTTTTTTCTATCTATCCGTTTCTTTTTAGACGGTAAACCTTTATCATGATTAACGATCGTACATACATGTCATTACATATTACCCTTTCAAAGAAGCCACCAGTGAAATCAATTCCTGTAATTTTTTTATGTGCAGACACAATTTTAATGAGACATGACAATTTTCACAACATTGGTAATGCACGATTTAATACAATAACATGGTTATCGAGTATATGAATGACAAGTTGAATGAACATACAACGATATGTTGTGAGCTAGTGAGGTTAAAAGCCAAAATCAGTGGTAAAGTTAAGATAAACTAGTTGTTACATTAACAATGAACTGTGCTAGTCAATTGGTAGCACACATTTTCATACAATAAGATTATCATAGATTACATAGATCGTAATGTCAATAAAGAGAGATAATTGTTTCGGTATGATTTTGTAACTCTTAAATTAGTTATAATTTTATTGTGAGTAAGTGAGGTGAAGAGCAAACAACAGGGGAAAGTTACGTTAAACTAGTTGTTACAGTTACAGTAAACTGGTATTTTAAAGTCATTGTGCTTGTGTTTTTACTGTTTTTTCCTATTATACGATGATTTGTTTGTTTTCTTCTTTCCATCTAATCGTTTCTTTATAGCCGGTAAGTTTTGCACATGATGAACATTTGTTAAAGCGTGTCATTCTCAATTCCAACCAGGGCAATCAATTCCTGTAAATTATTTTATTTCGTACACAATTTTAATGGAATATGATAATTTTCACAAAATTGGTAAAGCACGATTTAAGACAATAACATGGTTATCGAGTATATGAATGACAAGTTGAATGAACATACAACGATATGTTGTTCGCTAGTGAGGTTTGTTTGCCACAAAAGTACAAAGTGGAGGAAGTCTTCCATAAAGCTTAAAAGCTTAACAATGTGGAAGACTCCCTGAAGAAAGAAAAGAAAAGAAAAGAAAAGAAAAGAAAAGAGGTTAAAAGCCAAAAACAGTGGTAAAGTTAAGATAAACTAGTTGTTACATTAATAATGAACTGTGCTAGTCAATTGGTAGCACACATTTTCATACAATAAGATTATCATAGATTACATAGATCGTAACGTTAATAAAGAGAGATAATTGTTTCGGTATGATTTTGTAACTCTTAAATTAGTTATTATTTTATTGTGAGTAAGTGAGGTGAACAGCAAACAACAGGGGAAAGTTACGTTAAACTAGTTGTTTCAGTTATAGTAAACTGACATATTATAGTCATTGTGCTTGTGTTTATACTGCTTTTTCCTATTATACGATGATTTGTTTGTTTTCTTCTTTCCATCTAATCGTTTCTTTATAGCCGGTAAGTTTTGCACATGATGAACATTTGTTAAAGCGTGTCATTCTCAATTCCAACCAGGGCAATCAATTCCTGTAAATTCTTTCATTTCGTACACAATTTTAATGGAATATGATAATTTTCACAACATTAGTAAAACACTATTTAATACAATAATATGGTTATCGAGTATATGAATGACAAGATGAATGAACGAACAACGATATGTTGTGAGCTAGTGAGGTTAAGAGCCAAAAGCAGTGGAGAAGTGATGGAAAACTTGTTGTTTCAGTTATAATAAACTTTGCGAGTCAATTGGTCACGCACGATTTGATACAATAAAAAGGTCAACAATTACGAAGATCATAATGCCATGAAGGGTGATGATTGTTTTGGAATGAATATGTAATCTAACATGATCCATTCATGTTTTGAGCTTGTGAGGTTAAAAACAAAAGACATGTAAAAAGATGCGGAAACTACTTGTTACAGTTTTAATAAACTGACATTTTAACGTCACAGTGATTGTGATGTTGTACTGTGTTTTCCCTATGATATGATGATTTGTTTGTTTTCTCCTTTCTATCTATTTGTTTCTTTCCAGTTCGTAAGTTTTGATCATGTGTAACATTTGTTGAGCCGTGTAATTATATATTTCATTGAGGGCTATTAATTTCTGGAAACTTTTTCGTTTTTATAAACAATTTGAAATAAACAAGAATATACAAGAATGAAATATTATAATTAGCCAACTTTAGTTACGCACGATTTATTACAATAACATGTTTACAAACATATGACATGTTAATTACATAAGTATATGAATGACAAGTTCAATGAACATACAACGATATGTTATGAGCTAGTGAGGTTAAAAGCCAGAAGCAGGGAAAAAGTGATGGAAAACTAGTTGTTTGAGTGATAATATACTTTGCTAGTCAATTGGTCAAGCACTACTTAATACAATAAAATGGTCATCGATTACACAGATCGTTATGCTATGAAGAGAGATTATTGTTTTGAAATGAATTTGTTACTTTAATATTTACAATCAAATGATATCAGTTAGGTAGGTGTAGAGCCACAAACAGTGGAAATCTAATGAAAAATTATTATATCACATGTCATAAACTTTGATTTGAGAGCCACTGTGCTCATGTCTTAGCTGTTTTTTGCCTCTATTAAATAACGTTTGTTCTTTTTTTTTCTATCTATCCGTTTCTTTTTAGACGGTAAATCTTTATCATGATTAACGATCGTACATACATGTCATTACATATTACCCTTTCAAAGAAGCCACCAGTGAAATCAATTCCTGTAATTTTTTTATGTGCAGACACAATTTTAATGAGACATGACAATTTTCACAACATTGGTAATGCACGATTTAATACAATAACATGGTTATCGAGTATATGAATGACAAGTTCAATGAACATACAACGATATGTTGTGAGCTAGTGAGGTTAAAAGCCAAAATCAGTGGTAAAGTTAAGATAAACTAGTTGTTACATTAATAATGAACTGTGCTAGTCAATTGGTAGCACACATTTTCATACAATAAGATTATCATAGATTACATAGATCGTAATGTCAATAAAGAGAGATAATTGTTTCGGTATGATTTTGTAACTCTTAAATTAGTTATAATTTTATTGTGAGTAAGTGAGGTGAAGAGCAAACAACAGGGGAAAGTTACGTTAAACTAGTTGTTACAGTTACAGTAAACTGGTATTTTAAAGTCATTGTGCTTGTGTTTTTACTGTTTTTTCCTATTATACGATGATTTGTTTGTTTTCTTCTTTCCATCTAATCGTTTCTTTATAGCCGGTAAGTTTTGCACATGATGAACATTTGTTAAAGCGTGTCATTCTCAATTCCAACCAGGGCAATCAATTCCTGTAAATTATTTTATTTCGTACACAATTTTAATGGAATATGATAATTTTCACAAAATTGGTAAAGCACGATTTAAGACAATAACATGGTTATCGAGTATATGAATGACAAGTTGAATGAACATACAACGATATGTTGTTCGCTAGTGAGGTTTGTTTGCCACAAAAGTACAAAGTGGAGGAAGTCTTCCATAAAGCTTAAAAGCTTAACAATGTGGAAGACTCCCTGAAGAAAGAAAAGAAAAGAAAAGAAAAGAAAAGAGGTTAAAAGCCAAAATCAGTGGTAAAGTTAAGATAAACTAGTTGTTACATTAATAATGAACTGTGCTAGTCAATTGGTAGCACACAATTTCATACAATAAGATTATCATAGATTACATAGATCGTAACGTCAATAAAGAGAGATAATTGTTTCGGTATGATTTTGTAACTCTTAAATTAGTTATTATTTTATTGTGAGTAAGTGAGGTGAACAGCAAACAACAGGGGAAAGTTACGTTAAACTAGTTGTTTCAGTTATAGTAAACTGACATATTATAGTCATTGTGCTTGTGTTTTTACTGCTTTTTCCTATTATACGATGATTTGTTTGTTTTCTTCTTTCCATCTAATCGTTTCTTTATAGCCGGTAAGTTTTGCACATGATGAACATTTGTTAAAGCGTGTCATTCTCAATTCCAACCAGGGCAATCAATTCCTGTAAATTCTTTCATTTCGTACACAATTTTAATGGAATATGATAATTTTCACAACATTAGTAAAACACTATTTAATACAATAATATGGTTATCGAGTATATGAATGACAAGATGAATGAACGAACAACGATATGTTGTGAGCTAGTGAGGTTAAGAGCCAAAAGCAGTGGAGAAGTGATGGAAAACTTGTTGTTTCAGTTATAATAAACTTTGCGAGTCAATTGGTCACGCACGATTTGATACAATAAAAAGGTCAACAATTACGAAGATCATAATGCCATGAAGGGTGATGATTGTTTTGGAATGAATATGTAATCTAACATGATCCATTCATGTTTTGAGCTTGTGAGGTTAAAAACAAAAGACATGTAAAAAGATGCGGAAACTACTTGTTACAGTTTTAATAAACTGACATTTTAACGTCACAGTGATTGTGATGTTGTACTGTGTTTTCCCTATGATATGATGATTTGTTTGTTTTCTCCTTTCTATCTATTTGTTTCTTTCCAGTTCGTAAGTTTTGATCATGTGTAACATTTGTTGAGCCGTGTAATTATATATTTCATTGAGGGCTATTAATTTCTGGAAACTTTTTCGTTTTTATAAACAATTTGAAATAAACAAGAATATACAAGAATGAAATATTATAATTAGCCAACTTTAGTTACGCACGATTTATTACAATAACATGTTTACAAACATATGACATGTTAATTACATAAGTATATGAATGACAAGTTCAATGAACATACAACGATATGTTATGAGCTAGTGAGGTTAAAAGCCAGAAGCAGGGAAAAAGTGATGGAAAACTAGTTGTTTGAGTGATAATATACTTTGCTAGTCAATTGGTCAAGCACTACTTAATACAATAAAATGGTCATCGATTACACAGATCGTTATGCTATGAAGAGAGATTATTGTTTTGAAATGAATTTGTTACTTTAATATTTACAATCAAATGATATCAGTTAGGTAGGTGTAGAGCCACAAACAGTGAAAATCTAATGAAAAATAATTATTTCACATGATATTAACTCTCATTTTAGAGCCACTGTGCTCATGTCTTTGATGTTTTTGCCTCTATTAAATGACGTTTGTTCTCTCCTTCTATCTATCTGTTCTTTTCAGGAGGTAAATCCTTATCCTCATTAACGATTGTAGATAAATGTCATCACCTATTCCCCTTTCAAAGAAGCCACTAGTGATATCAATTCCTGTAAATTCCTTACGTGCAGACACAATTTAAATGAAATATGATAAATTTCACAACATTGGTAACGCACGATTTTAATACAATCACATAGTTATCGAGTATATGAATGGCGAGTACAATGAACATCCAACGATATTTTGTTAAATGAGTTTGTAACTTTAATATTTAACTATCAATGATATCAGTTAGTTGTTTCAGTTATAATCAACTTTGCTAGTCAATTGGTCAAGCCAGATTTAATACAATAAAATGTTCATCGATTACACAGATCGTAATGCCATGAAGAAAGATGATTGTTTTAACATGAATTTGTAACTTTAATTTTACCATCAAATGATATCAGTTAGTCAGGTTTAAAGCCACAAACAGTGGAAAGCTAATGAAAAATAATTATTTCACATTTCATAAACTTACATTTAAGAGCCACGGTGCTTATGTCTTTGCTGTTTTTTTTTTCTCTTTCATGTGACGATTTGTTCTTTCCTTCTATCTATCCGTTTCGTTCAGGAGGTAAGTCTTTATCATGATTAACGATTGTAAATACATGTCATTACCTAGTATCCTTTCAAAGATGCCACCAGTGAAATCAATTCCTGTGAACTCTTTATTTTCATCATCAACAATGTCAATCAAATATTACTCTTTTCACAACTTTAGTAATGCACGATTCAATACAATAACATGGTTATCGAGTATATGAATGACAAGTTCAATGAACATACAACAATATGTTGTTCGCCAGTGAGGTTAAGAGCCAAAAGCAGTGGAGAAGTGATGGAAAACTTGTTGTTTCAGTTATAATAAACTTTGCGAGTCAATTGGTCACGCACGATTTGATACAATAAAAAGGTCAACAATTACGAAGATCATAATGCCATGAAGGGTGATGATTGTTTTGGAATGAATATGTAATCTAACATGATCCATTCATGTTTTGAGCTTGTGAGGTTAAAAACAAAAGACATGTAAAAAAGATGCGGAAACTACTTGTTACAGTTTTAATAAACTGACATTTTAACGTCACAGTGATTGTGATGTTGTACTGTGTTTTCCCTATGATATGATGATTTGTTTGTTTTCTCCTTTCTATCTATTTGTTTCTTTCCAGTTCGTAAGTTTTGATCATGTGTAACATTTGTTGAGCCGTGTAATTATATATTTCATTGAGGGCTATTAATTTCTGGAAACTTTTTCGTTTTTATAAACAATTTGAAATAAACAAGAATATACAAGAATGAAATATTATAATTAGCCAACTTTAGTTACGCACGATTTATTACAATAACATGTTTACAAACATATGACATGTTAATTACATAAGTATATGAATGACAAGTTCAATGAACATACAACGATATGTTATGAGCTAGTGAGGTTAAAAGCCAGAAGCAGGGAAAAAGTGATGGAAAACTAGTTGTTTGAGTGATAATATACTTTGCTAGTCAATTGGTCAAGCACTACTTAATACAATAAAATGGTCATCGATTACACAGATCGTTATGCTATGAAGAGAGATTATTGTTTTGAAATGAATTTGTTACTTTAATATTTACAATCAAATGATATCAGTTAGGTAGGTGTAGAGCCACAAACAGTGAAAATCTAATGAAAAATAATTATTTCACATGATATTAACTCTCATTTTAGAGCCACGGTGCTCATGTCTTTGATGTTTTTGCCTCTATTAAATGACGTTTGTTCTCTCCTTCTATCTATCTGTTCTTTTCAGGAGGTAAATCCTTATCCTCATTAACGATTGTAGATAAATGTCATCACCTATTCCCCTTTCAAAGAAGCCACTAGTGATATCAATTCCTGTAAATTCCTTACGTGCAGACACAATTTAAATGAAATATGATAAATTTCACAACATTGGTAACGCACGATTTTAATACAATCACATAGTTATCGAGTATATGAATGGCGAGTACAATGAACATCCAACGATATTTTGTTAAATGAGTTTGTAACTTTAATATTTAACTATCAATGATATCAGTTAGTTGTTTCAGTTATAATCAACTTTGCTAGTCAATTGGTCAAGCCAGATATAATACAATAAAATGTTTATCGATTACACAGATCGTAATGCCATGAAGAAAGATGATTGTTTTAACATGAATTTGTAACTTTAATTTTACCATCAAATGATATCAGTTAGTCAGGTTTAAAGCCACAAACAGTGGAAAGCTAATGAAAAATAATTATTTCACATTTCATAAACTTACATTTAAGAGCCACGGTGCTTATGTCTTTGCTGTTTTTTTTTTCTCTTTCATGTGACGATTTGTTCTTTCCTTCTATCTATCCGTTTCGTTCAGGAGGTAAGTCTTTATCATGATTAACGATTGTAAATACATGTCATTACCTAGTATCCTTTCAAAGATGCCACCAGTGAAATCAATTCCTGTGAACTCTTTATTTTCATCATCAACAATGTCAATCAAATATTACTCTTTTCACAACTTTAGTAATGCACGATTCAATACAATAACATGGTTATCGAGTATATGAATGACAAGTTCAATGAACATACAACAATATGTTGTTCGCCAGTGAGGTTAAGAGCCAAAAGCAGTGGAGAAGTGATGGAAAACTTGTTGTTTCAGTTATAATAAACTTTGCGAGTCAATTGGTCACGCACGATTTGATACAATAAAAAGGTCAACAATTACGAAGATCATAATGCCATGAAGGGTGATGATTGTTTTGGAATGAATATGTAATCTAACATGATCCATTCATGTTTTGAGCTTGTGAGGTTAAAAACAAAAGACATGTAAAAAGATGCGGAAACTACTTGTTACAGTTTTAATAAACTGACATTTTAACGTCACAGTGATTGTGATGTTGTACTGTGTTTTCCCTATGATATGATGATTTGTTTGTTTTCTCCTTTCTATCTATTTGTTTCTTTCCAGTTCGTAAGTTTTGATCATGTGTAACATTTGTTGAGCCGTGTAATTATATATTTCATTGAGGGCTATTAATTTCTGGAAACTTTTTCGTTTTTATAAACAATTTGAAATAAACAAGAATATACAAGAATGAAATATTATAATTAGCCAACTTTAGTTACGCGCGATTTATTACAATAACATGTTTACAAACATATGACATGTTAATTACATAAGTATATGAATGACAAGTTCAATGAACATACAACGATATGTTATGAGCTAGTGAGGTTAAAAGCCAGAAGCAGGGAAAAAGTGATGGAAAACTAGTTGTTTGAGTGATAATATACTTTGCTAGTCAATTGGTCAAGCACTACTTAATACAATAAAATGGTCATCGATTACACAGATCGTTATGCTATGAAGAGAGATTATTGTTTTGAAATGAATTTGTTACTTTAATATTTACAATCAAATGATATCAGTTAGGTAGGTGTAGAGCCACAAACAGTGAAAATCTAATGAAAAATAATTATTTCACATGATATTAACTCTCATTTTAGAGCCACGGTGCTCATGTCTTTGATGTTTTTGCCTCTATTTAATGACGTTTGTTCTCTCCTTCTATCTATCTGTTCTTTTCAGGAGGTAAATCCTTATCCTCATTAACGATTGTAGATAAATGTCATCACCTATTCCCCTTTCAAAGAAGCCACTAGTGATATCAATTCCTGTAAATTCCTTACGTGCAGACACAATTTAAATGAAATATGATAAATTTCACAACATTGGTAACGCACGATTTTAATACAATCACATAGTTATCGAGTATATGAATGGCGAGTACAATGAACATCCAACGATATTTTGTTAAATGAGTTTGTAACTTTAATATTTAACTATCAATGATATCAGTTAGTTGTTTCAGTTATAATCAACTTTGCTAGTCAATTGGTCAAGCCAGATTTAATACAATAAAATGTTCATCGATTACACAGATCGTAATGCCATGAAGAAAGATGATTGTTTTAACATGAATTTGTAACTTTAATTTTACCATCAAATGATATCAGTTAGTCAGGTTTAAAGCCACAAACAGTGGAAAGCTAATGCAAAATAATTATTTCACATTTCATAAACTTACATTTAAGAGCCACGGTGCTTATGTCTTTGCTGTTTTTTTTTTCTCTTTCATGTGACGATTTGTTCTTTCCTTCTATCTATCCGTTTCGTTCAGGAGGTAAGTCTTTATCATGATTAACGATTGTAAATACATGTCATTACCTAGTATCCTTTCAAAGATGCCACCAGTGAAATCAATTCCTGTGAACTCTTTATTTTCATCATCAACAATGTCAATCAAATATTACTCTTTTCACAACTTTAGTAATGCACGATTCAATACAATAACATGGTTATCGAGTATATGAATGACAAGTTCAATGAACATACAACAATATGTTGTTCGCCAGTGAGGTTAAGAGCCAAAATCAGTGGTAAAGTTAAGATAAACTAGTTGTTACAATAATAATGAACTGTACTAGTCAATTGGTAACACACGGTTTCATACAATAAGATTATCATCGAATACATAGATCGTAATGTCAATAAAGAGAGATAATTGTTTTGAAATGATTTGTAACTCTTAAATTAGTAATTATTTTATTGTGAGTAAGTGAGGTGAATAGCAAACAACAGGGAAAAGTTACGTTAAACTAGTTGTTACAGTTACAGTAAACTGATATTTTATAGTCATTGTGCTTGTGTTTTGACTGTTTTTCCTATTATACGATGATTTGTTTGTTTTCTTCTTTCCATCTAATCGTTCTTTATAGCCGGTAAGTTTTGCACATGATGAACATTTGTTAAAGCGTGTCATTCTCAATTCCAACAAGGGCAATTAATTCCTGTAAATTATTTTATTTGGTACACAATTTCAATGAGATATAATAATTTTGACAACATTGGTAATGCATGATTTAATACAATAACATGGTTATCGAGTATATGAATGACAAGTTGAATGAACATACAACGATATGTTGTGAGCTAGTGAGGTTAAGAACCAAAATCAGTGGTAAAGTTAAGGTTAACTAGTTGTTACATTAATAATGAACTGTACTAGTCAATTGGTAACACACGGTTTCATACAATAAGATTATCATCGAATACATAGATCGTAATGTCAATAAAGAGAGATAATTGTTTTGGAATGATTTGTAACTATTAAATTAGTAATTATTTTATTGTGAGTAAGTGAGGTGAATAGCAAACAACAGTGGAAAAGTTACGTAAAACTAGTTGTTACAGTTATAGTAAACTGACATTTTAAAGTCATTGTGCTTGTGTTTTGACTGTTTTTCCCTATTATATGATGATTTGTTTGTTTTCTTCTTTCCATCTAATCGTTTCTTTATAGCCGGTAAGTTTTGCACATGATTAACATTTGTAAAAAGCGTGTCATTTTCAATTCCAACCAGGGCAATTAATTCCTGTAAATTATTTTATTTCGTACACAATTTCAATGAGATATGATAATTTTGACAACATTGGTAATGCACGATTTAATACAATAACATGGTTATCGAGTATATGAATGACAAGTTGAATGAACATACAACGATATGTTGTTCGCTAGTGAGGTTAAGAACCAAAATCAGTGGTAAAGTTAAGGTTAACTAGTTGTTACATTAATAATGAACTGTACTAGTCAATTGGTAACACACGGTTCTATACAATAAGATTATCATCGAATACATAGATCGTAATGTTAATAAAGAGAGATAATTGTTTTGGAATGATTTGTAACTCTTAAATTAGTTATTATTTTATTGTGAGTAAGTGAGGTGAAGAGCAAACAACAGGGGAAAAGTTACGTAAAACTAGTTGTTACAGTTATAGTAAAGTGACATTTTAAAGTCATTGTGCTTGTGTTTTGACTGTTTTTCCCTATTATATGATGATTTGTTTGTTTTCTTCTTTCCATCTAATCGTTTCTTTATAGCCGGTAAGTTTTGCACATGATGAACATTTGTAAAAAGCGTGTCATTCTCAATTCCAACCAGGGCAATCAATTCCTGCAAATTTTTTCATTTCGTACACAATTTTAATGAAATATGATAATTTTGACAACATTGGTAATGCACGATTTAATACAATAACATGGTTATCGAGTATATGAATGACAAGTTGAATGAACATACAACGACATGTTGTTCGCTAGTGAGGTTAAGAACCAAAATCAGTGGTAAAGTTAAGGTTAACTAGTTGTTACATTAATAATGAACTGTACTAGTCAATTGGTAACACACGGTTCTATACAATAAGATTATCATCGAATACATAGATCGTAATGTTAATAAAGAGAGATAATTGTTTTGGAATGATTTGTAACTCTTAAATTAGTTATTATTTTATTGTGAGTAAGTGAGGTGAAGAGCAAACAACAGGGGAAAAGTTACGTAAAACTAGTTGTTACAGTTATAGTAAAGTGACATTTTAAAGTCATTGTGCTTGTGTTTTGACTGTTTTTCCCTATTATATGATGATTTGTTTGTTTTCTTCTTTCCATCTAATCGTTTCTTTATAGCGGGTAAGTTTTGCACATGATTAACATTTGTAAAAAGCGTGTCATTCTCAATTCCAACCAGGGCAATCAATTCCTGCAAATTTTTTCATTTCGTACACAATTTTAATGAAATATGATAATTTTGACAACATTGGTAATGCACGATTTAATACAATAACATGGTTATCGAGTATATGAATGACAAGTTGAATGAACATACAACGATATGTTGTGAGCTAGTGAGGTTAAGAACCAAAATCAGTGGTAAAGTTAAGGTTAACTAGTTGTTACATTAATAATGAACTGTACTAGTCAATTGGTAACACACGGTTTCATACAATAAGATTATCATCGAATACATAGATCGTAATGTCAATAAAGAGAGATAATTGTTTTGGAATGATTTGTAACTATTAAATTAGTAATTATTTTATTGTGAGTAAGTGAGGTGAATAGCAAACAACAGAAGAAAAGTTACGTAAAACTAGTTGTTACAGTTATAGTAAACTGACATTTTAAAGTCATTGTGCTTGTGTTTTGACTGTTTTTCCCTATGATATGATGATTTGTTTGTTTTCTTCTTTCCATCTAATCGTTTCTTTATAGCCGGTAAGTTTTGCACATGATTAACATTTGTAAAAAGCGTGTCATTCTCAATTCCAACCAGGGCAATCAATTCCTGTAAATTCTTTCATTTCGTACACAATTTTAATGGAATATGATAATTTTCACAACATTAGTAAAACACTATTTAATACAATAATATGGTTATCGAGTATATGAATGACAAGATGAATGAATGAACAACGATATGTTGTGAGCTAGTGAGGTTAAGAGCCAAAAGCAGTGGAGAAGTGATGGAAAACTTGTTGTTTCAGTTATAATAAACTTTGCGAGTCAATTGGTCACGCACGATTTGATACAATAAAAAGGTCAACAATTACGAAGATCATAATGCCATGAAGGGTGATGATTGTTTTGGAATGAATATGTAATCTAACATGATCCATTCATGTTTTGAGCTTGTGAGGTTAAAAACAAAAGACATGTAAAAAGATGCGGAAACTACTTGTTACAGTTTTAATAAACTGACATTTTAACGTCACAGTGATTGTGATGTTGTACTGTGTTTTCCCTATGATATGATGATTTGTTTGTTTTCTCCTTTCTATCTATTTGTTTCTTTCCAGTTCGTAAGTTTTGATCATGTGTAACATTTGTTGAGCCGTGTAATTATATATTTCATTGAGGGCTATTAATTTCTGGAAACTTTTTCGTTTTTATAAACAATTTGAAATAAACAAGAATATACAAGAATGAAATATTATAATTAGCCAACTTTAGTTACGCACGATTTATTACAATAACATGTTTACAAACATATGACATGTTAATTACATAAGTATATGAATGACAAGTTCAATGAACATACAACGATATGTTATGAGCTAGTGAGGTTAAAAGCCAGAAGCAGGGAAAAAGTGATGGAAAACTAGTTGTTTGAGTGATAATATACTTTGCTAGTCAATTGGTCAAGCACTACTTAATACAATAAAATGGTCATCGATTACACAGATCGTTATGCTATGAAGAGAGATTATTGTTTTGAAATGAATTTGTTACTTTAATATTTACAATCAAATGATATCAGTTAGGTAGGTGTAGAGCCACAAACAGTGAAAATCTAATGAAAAACAATTATTTCACATGATATTAACTCTCATTTTAGAGCCACGGTGCTCATGTCTTTGATGTTTTTGCCTCTATTAAATGACGTTTGTTCTCTTCTTCTATCTATCTGTTCTTTTCAGGAGGTAAATCCTTATCCTCATTAACGATTGTAGATAAATGTCATCACCTATTCCCCTTTCAAAGAAGCCACTAGTGATATCAATTCCTGTAAATTCCTTACGTGCAGACACAATTTAAATGAAATATGATAAATTTCACAACATTGGTAACGCACGATTTTAATACAATCACATAGTTATCGAGTATATGAATGGCGAGTACAATGAACATCCAACGATATTTTGTTAAATGAGTTTGTAACTTTAATATTTAACTATCAATGATATCAGTTAGTTGTTTCAGTTATAATCAACTTTGCTAGTCAATTGGTCAAGCCAGATTTAATACAATAAAATGTTCATCGATTACACAGATCGTAATGCCATGAAGAAAGATGATTGTTTTAACATGAATTTGTAACTTTAATTTTACCATCAAATGATATCAGTTAGTCAGGTTTAAAGCCACAAACAGTGGAAAGCTAATGCAAAATAATTATTTCACATTTCATAAACTTACATTTAAGAGCCACGGTGCTTATGTCTTTGCTGTTTTTTTTTTCTCTTTCATGTGACGATTTGTTCTTTCCTTCTATCTATCCGTTTCGTTCAGGAGGTAAGTCTTTATCATGATTAACGATTGTAAATACATGTCATTACCTAGTATCCTTTCAAAGATGCCACCAGTGAAATCAATTCCTGTGAACTCTTTATTTTCATCATCAACAATGTCAATCAAATATTACTCTTTTCACAACTTTAGTAATGCACGATTCAATACAATAACATGGTTATCGAGTATATGAATGACAAGTTCAATGAACATACAACAATATGTTGTTCGCCAGTGAGGTTAAGAGCCAAAATCAGTGGTAAAGTTAAAATAAACTAGTTGTTACAATAATAATGAACTGTACTAGTCAATTGGTAACACACGGTTTCATACAATAAGATTATCATCGAATACATAGATCGTAATGTCAATAAAGAGAGATAATTGTTTTGAAATGATTTGTAACTCTTAAATTAGTAATTATTTTATTGTGAGTAAGTGAGGTGAATAGCAAACAACAGGGAAAAGTTACGTTAAACTAGTTGTTACAGTTACAGTAAACTGATATTTTATAGTCATTGTGCTTGTGTTTTTACTGTTTTTTCCTATTATACGATGATTTGTTTGTTTTCTTCTTTCCATCTAATCGTTCTTTATAGCCGGTAAGTTTTGCACATGATGAACATTTGTTAAAGCGTGTCATTCTCAATTCCAACAAGGGCAATTAATTCCTGTAAATTATTTTATTTGGTACACAATTTCAATGAGATATAATAATTTTGACAACATTGGTAATGCATGATTTAATACAATAACATGGTTATCGAGTATATGAATGACAAGTTGAATGAACATACAACGATATGTTGTGAGCTAGTGAGGTTAAGAACCAAAATCAGTGGTAAAGTTAAGGTTAACTAGTTGTTACATTAATAATGAACTGTACTAGTCAATTGGTAACACACGGTTTCATACAATAAGATTATCATCGAATACATAGATCGTAATGTCAATAAAGAGAGATAATTGTTTTGGAATGATTTGTAACTATTAAATTAGTAATTATTTTATTGTGAGTAAGTGAGGTGAATAGCAAACAACAGTGGAAAAGTTACGTAAAACTAGTTGTTACAGTTATAGTAAACTGACATTTTAAAGTCATTGTGCTTGTGTTTTGACTGTTTTTCCCTATTATATGATGATTTGTTTGTTTTCTTCTTTCCATCTAATCGTTTCTTTATAGCCGGTAAGTTTTGCACATGATGAACATTTGTTACAGCGTGTCATTCTCAATTCCAACAAGGGCAATTAATTCCTGTAAATTATTTTATTTCGTACACAATTTCAATGAGATATGATAATTTTGACAACATTGGTAATGCACGATTTAATACAATAACATGGTTATCGAGTATATGAATGACAAGTTGAATGAACATACAACGATATGTTGTTCGCTAGTGAGGTTAAGAACCAAAATCAGTGGTAAAGTTAAGGTTAACTAGTTGTTACATTATTAATGAACTGTACTAGTCAATTGGTAACACACGGTTTCATACAATAAGATTATCATCGAATACATAGATCGTAATGTCAATAAAGAGAGATAATTGTTTTGGAATGATTTGTAACTATTAAATTAGTAATTATTTTATTGTGAGTAAGTGAGGTGAATAGCAAACAACAGTGGAAAAGTTACGTAAAACTAGTTGTTACAGTTATAGTAAACTGACATTTTAAAGTCATTGTGCTTGTGTTTTGACTGTTTTTCCCTATTATATGATGATTTGTTTGTTTTCTTCTTTCCATCTAATCGTTTCTTTATAGCCGGTAAGTTTTGCACATGATGAACATTTGTTACAGCGTGTCATTCTCAATTCCAACCAGGGCAATTAATTCCTGTAAATTATTTTATTTCGTACACAATTTCAATGAGATATGATAATTTTGACAACATTGGTAATGCACGATTTAAAAAACAATAACATGGTTATCGAGTTTATGAATGACAAGTTGAATGAACATACAACGATATGTTGTTCGCTAGTGAGGTTTGTTTGCCACAAAAGTACAAAGTGGAGGAAGTCTTCCATACAGCTTAAAAGCTTAACAATGTGGAAGACTCCCTGAAGAAAGAAAAGAAAAGAAAAGAGGTTAAAAGCCAAAATCAGTGGTAAAGTTAAGATAAACTAGTTGTTACATTAATAATGAACTGTGCTAGTCAATTGGTAGCACACATTTTCATACAATAAGATTATCATAGATTACATAGATCGTAACGTCAATAAAGAGAGATAATTGTTTCGGTATGATTTTGTAACTCTTAAATTAGTTATTATTTTATTGTGAGTAAGTGAGGTGAAGAGCAAACAACAGGGGAAAGTTACGTTAAACTAGTTGTTTCAGTTATAGTAAACTGACATATTATAGTCATTGTTCTTGTGTTTTTACTGTTTTTTCCTATTATACGATGATTTGTTTGTTTTCTTCTTTCCATCTAATCGTTTCTTTATAGCTGGTAAGTTTTGCACATGATGAACATTTGTTAAAGCGTGTCATTCTCAATTCCAACCAGGGCAATCAATTCCTGTAAATTCTTTCATTTCGTACACAATTTTAATGGAATATGATAATTTTCACAACATTAGTAAAGCACTATTTAATACAATAATATGGTTATCGAGTATATGAATGTCAAGTTGAATGAACGAACAACGATATGTTGTGAGCTAGTGAGGTTAAGAGCCAAAAGCAGTGGAGAAGTGATGGAAAACTTGTTGGTTCAGTTATAATAAACTTTGCGATTCAATTGGTCACGCACGATTTGATGCAATAAAGAGGTCATCAATTACGAAGATCATAATGCCATGAAGGGCAATGATTGTTTTGGAATGAATATGTAATCTAACATGATCCATTCATGTTTTGAGCTTGTGAGGTTAAAAACGAAAGACATGCAAAAAGATGCGGAAAACTACTTGCTACAGTTTTAATAAACTGACATTTTAACGTCACAGTGATTGTGATGTTGTACTGTTTTTCCCTATGATATGATGATTTGTTTGTTTTCTCCTTTCTATCTATTTGTTTCTTTCCAGTATGTAAGTTTTGATCATGTGTAACATTTGTTGAGCCGTGTAAATATATATTCCATTGAGGGCTATTAATTTCTGGAAACTTTTTCGTTTTTATAAACAATTTGAAATAAACAAGAATATACAAGAATGAAATATTATAATTAGCCAACTTTAGTTACGCACGATTTATTACAATAACATGTTTACAAACATATGACATGTTAATTACATAAGTATATGAATGACAAGTTCAATGAACATACAACGATATGTTGTGAGCTAGTGAGGTTAAAAGCCAGAAGCAGGGAAAAAGTGATGGAAAACTAGTTGTTTGAGTGATAATATACTTTGCTAGTCAATTGGTCAAGCACGATTTAATACAATAAAATGGTCATCGATTACACAGATCGTAATGCCTTGAAGAGATATGATTGTTTTGAACTGAATTTGTAACTTTAATATTTAACCATCAATGATATCAGTTAGTCAGTTTTAAAGCCACGAACAGTGAAATCTAATGAAAAATACTTATTTCACATGTCATTAACTTTCATTTAAGAGCCACGGTTCCTATATCTTTG
The DNA here is from genome assembly GCF_037975245.1 of Apostichopus japonicus. Lineage (NCBI taxonomy): Eukaryota > Metazoa > Echinodermata > Holothuroidea > Aspidochirotida > Stichopodidae > Apostichopus > Apostichopus japonicus. Next base: position 40,216,619 of record NC_092568.1, read on the forward strand.
CTGTTTTTCTCTTTTATTTGACGTTTGTTCTTTTCTTCTATCTATCCGTTTCTTTTCAGACGGTAAGTCTTTATCATGATTAACGCTCGTACATACATGTTATTACCTATTCCTCTTTCAAAGAAGCCACCAGTGAAATCAATTCCTGTATATTCTTTATGTGCAGACACAATTTCAATGAAATATGATAATTTTCACAACATTGGTAATGCATGATTTAATACAATAACATGGTTATCGAGTATATGAATGACAAGTTCAATGAACATACAACGATATGTTGTGAGCTAGTGAGGTTAAAAGCCAGAAGCAGGGAAAAAGTGATGGAAAACTAGTTGTTTGTGTGATAATATACTTTGCTAGTCAATTGGTCAAGCACGATTTAATACAATAAAATGGTCATCGATTACACAGATCGTAATGCCTTGAAGAGATATGATTGTTTTGAACTGAATTTGTAACTTTAATATTTAACCATCAATGATATCAGTTAGTCAGTTTTAAAGCCACGAACAGTGAAATCTAATGAAAAATACTTATTTCACATGTCATTAACTTTCATTTAAGAGCCACGGTTCCTATATCTTTGCTGTTTTTCTCTTTTATTTGACGTTTGTTCTTTTCTTCTATCTATCCGTTTCTTTTCAGACGGTAAGTCTTTATCATGATTAACGCTCGTACATACATGTTATTACCTATTCCTCTTTCAAAGAAGCCACCAGTGAAATCAATTCCTGTATATTCTTTATGTGCAGACACAATTTCAATGAAATATGATAATTTTCACAACATTGGTAATGCATGATTTAATACAATAACATGGTTATCGAGTATATGAATGACAAGTTCAATGAACATACAACGATATGTTGTGAGCTAGTGAGGTTAAAAGCCAGAAGCAGGGAAAAAGTGATGGAAAACTAGTTGTTTGTGTGATAATATACTTTGCTAGTCAATTGGTCAAGCACGATTTAATACAATAAAATGGTCATCGATTACACAGATCGTAATGCCTTGAAGAGATATGATTGTTTTGAACTGAATTTGTAACTTTAATATTTAACCATCAATGATATCAGTTAGTCAGTTTTAAAGCCACGAACAGTGAAATCTAATGAAAAATACTTATTTCACATGTCATTAACTTTCATTTAAGAGCCACGGTTCCTATATCTTTGCTGTTTTTCTCTTTTATTTGACGTTTGTTCTTTTCTTCTATCTATCCGTTTCTTTTCAGACGGTAAGTCTTTATCATGATTAACGCTCGTACATACATGTTATTACCTATTCCTCTTTCAAAGAAGCCACCAGTGAAATCAATTCCTGTATATTCTTTATGTGCAGACACAATTTCAATGAAATATGATAATTTTCACAACATTGGTAATGCACGATTTAATACAATAACATGGTTATCGAGTATATGAATGACAAGTTGAATGAACATACAACGATATGTTGTGAGCTAGTGAGGTTAAGAACCAAAATCAGTGGTAAAATTAAGGTAAACTAGTTGTTACATTAATAATGAACTGTACTAGTCAATTGGTAACACACGGTTCTATACAATAAGATTATCATCGAATACATAGATCGTAATGTTAATAAAGAGAGATAATTGTTTTGGAATGATTTGTAACTCTTAAATTAGTTATTATTTTATTGTGAGTAGGTGAGGTGAAGAGCAAACAACAGGGGAAAAGTTACGTAAAACTAGTTGTTACAGTTATAGTAAACTGACATTTTAAAGTCATTGTGCTTGTGTTTTGACTGTTTTTCCCTATGATATGATGATTTGTTTGTTTTCTTCTTTCCATCTAATCGTTTCTTTATAGCCGGTAAGTTTTGCACATGATGAACATTTGTAAAAACGTGTCATTCTCAATTCCAACCAGGGCAATCAATTCCTGCAAATTCTTTCATTTCGTACACAATTTTAATGAAATATGATAATTTTCACAACATTGGTAAAGCACTATTTAATACAATAACATGGTTATCGAGTATATGAATGTCAAGTTGAATGAACGAACAACGATATGTTGTGAGCTAGTGAGGTTAAGAGCCAAAAGCAGCAGTTTCTGTTATAGTAAACTGACATATTATAGTCATTGTGCTTGTGTTTTTACTGTTTTTTCCTATTATACGATGATTTGTTTGTTTTCTTATTTCCATCTAATCGTTTCTTTATAGCCGGTAAGTTTTGCACATGATGAACATTTGTTAAAGCGTGTCATTCTCAATTCCAACCAGGGCAATCAATTCCTGTAAATTCTTTCATTTCGTACACAATTTTAATGAAATATGATAATTTTCACAACATTGGTAATGCACGATTTAATACAATAACATGGTTATCGAGTATATGAATGACAAGTTGAATGAACATACAACGATATGTTGTGAGCTAGTGAGGTTAAGAACCAAAATCAGTGGTAAAGTTAAGGTTAACTAGTTGTTACATTAATAATGAACTGTACTAGTCAATTGGTAACACACGGTTTCATACAATAAGATTATCATCGAATACATAGATCGTAACGTCAATAAAGAGAGATAATTGTTTCGGTATGATTTTGTAACTCTTAAATTAGTTATTATTTTATTGTGAGTAAGTGAGGTGAAGAGCAAACAACAGGGAAAAGTTACGTTAAACTAGTTGTTTCTGTTATAGTAAACTGACATATTATAGTCATTGTGCTTGTGTTTTTACTGTTTTTTCCTATTATACGATGATTTGTTTGTTTTCTTCTTTCCATCTAATCGTTTCTTTATAGCCGGTAAGTTTTGCACATGATGAACATTTGTTAAAGCGTGTCATTCTCAATTCCAACCAGGGCAATCAATTCCTGTAAATTATTGTATTTCGTACACAATTTTAATGGAATATGATAATTTTCACAAAACTGGTAAAGCACGATTTAAAAAACAATAACATGGTTATCGAGTATATGAATGACAAGTTGAATGAACATACAACGATATGTTGTTCGCTAGTGAGATTTGTTTGCCACAAAAGTACAAAGTGGAGGAAGTCTTCCATAAAGCTTAAAAGCTTAACAATGTGGAAGACTCCCTGAAGAAAGAAAAGAAAAGAAAAGAGGTTAAAAGCCAAAATCAGTGGTAAACTTAAGATAAACTAGTTGTTACATTAATAATGAACTGTGCTAGTCAATTGGTAGCACACAATTTCATACAATAAGATTATCATAGATTACATAGATCGTAACGTTAATAAAGAGAGTTAATTGTTTTGCAATGATTTTGTAACTCTTAAATTAGTTATTATTTTATTGTGAGTAATTGAGGTGAAGAGCAAACAACAGGGGAAAGTTACGTTAAACTAGTTGTTTCTGTTATAGTAAACTGACATATTATAGTCATTGTGCTTGTGTTTTTACTGTTTTTTCCTATTATACGATGATTTGTTTGTTTTCTTCTTTCCATCTAATCGTTTCTTTATAGCCGGTAAGTTTTGCACATGATGAACATTTGTTAAAGCGTGTCATTCTCAATTCCAACCAGGGCAATCAATTCCTGTAAATTATTTTATTTCGTACACAATTTTAATGGAATATGATAATTTTCACAAAATTGGTAAAGCACTATTTAATACAATAACATGGTTATCGAGTATATGAATGACAAGTTGAATGAACATACAACGATATGTTGTTCGCTAGTGAGATTTGTTTGCCACAAAAGTACAAAGTAGAGGAAGTCTTCCATAAAGCTTAAAAGCTTAACAATGTGGAAGACTCCCTGAAGAAAGAAAAGAAAAGAAAAGAAAAGAGGTTTAAAGCCAAAATCAGTGGTAAACTTAAGATAAACTAGTTGTTACATTAATAATGAACTGTGCTAGTCAATTGGTAGCACACATTTTCATACAATAAGATTATCATAGATTACATAGATCGTAACGTTAATAAAGAGAGATAATTGTTTCGGTATGATTTTGTAACTCTTAAATTAGTTATTATTTTATTGTGAGTAAGTGAGGTGAAGAGCAAACAACAGGGGAAAGTTACGTTAAACTAGTTGTTTCTGTTATAGTAAACTGACATATTATAGTCATTGTGCTTGTGTTTTTACTGTTTTTTCCTATTATACGATGATTTGTTTGTTTTCTTCTTTCCATCTAATCGTTTCTTTATAGCCGGTAAGTTTTGCACATGATGAACATTTGTTAAAGCGTGTCATTCTCAATTCCAACCAGGGCAATCAATTCCTGTAAATTCTTTTATTTCGTACACAATTTTAATGGAATATGATAATTTTCACAAAATTGGTAAAGCACGATTTAATACAATAACATGGTTATCGAGTATATGAATGTCAAGTTGAATGAACGAACAACGATATGTTGTTCGCTAGTGAGGTTAAGAGCCAAAAGCAGTAGAGAAGTGATGGAAAACTTGTTGGTTCAGTTATAATAAACTTTGCAAGTCAATTGGTCACGCACGATTTGATGCAATAAAAAGGTCATCAATTACGAAGATCATAATGCCATGAAGGGCAATGATTGTTTTGGAATGAATATGTAATCTAACATGATCCATTCATGTTTTGAGCTTGTGAGGTTAAAAACGAAAGACATGTAAAAAGATGCGGAAAACTACTTGTTACAGTTTTAATAAACTGACATTTTAACGTCACAGTGATTGTGATGTTGTACTGTTTTTCCCTATGATATGATGATTTGTTTGTTTTCTCCTTTCTATCTATTTGTTTCTTTCCAGTATGTAAGTTTTGATCATGTGTAACATTTGTTGAACCGTGTAACTAAATATTCCATTGAGGGCTATTAATTTATGGAAACTTTTTCATTTAATAAACAATTTGAAATAAACAAGAATATACAAGAATGAAATATTATAATTAGCCAACTTTAGTTACGCACGATTTAATACAATTACATGTTTACTAACTAATTACATGTTAATTACATAAGTATATGAATGACAAGTTCAATGAACATACAACGATATATAATGAGCTAGTGAGGTTAAGAACCAAAATCAGTGGTAAAGTTAAGATAAACTAGTTTTTACATTAATAATGAACTGTGCTAGTCAATTGGTAACACACGGTTTCATACGATAAGATTATCATAGATTACATAGATCGTAACGTCAATAAAGAGAGATAATTGTTTTGGAATGATTTATAACTCTTAAATTAGTTATTATTTTATTGTGAGTAAGTGAGGTGAAGAGCAAACAACAAGGGAAAAGTTACGTAAAACTAGTTGTTACAGTTACAGTAACTGATATTTTATAGTCATTGTGCTTGTGTTTCTAGTGTTTTTCCCTATTATATGATGATTTGTTTGTTTTCTTCTTTCCATCTAATCGTTTCTTTATAGCCGGTAAGTTTTGCACATGATGAACATTTGTTAAAGCGTGTCATTCTCAATTCCAACCAGGGCAATTAATTCCTGTAAATTATTTTATTTCGTACACAATTTCAATGAGATATGATAATTTTGACAACATTGGTAATGAACGATTTAAAAAACAATAACATGGTTATCGAGTTTATGAATGACAAGTTGAATGAACATACAACGATATGTTGTTCGCTAGTGAGGTTTGTTTGCCACAAAAGTACAAAGTGGAGGAAGTCTTCCATACAGCTTAAAAGCTTAACAATGTGGAAGACTCCCTGAAGAAAAAAAAGAAAAGAAAAGAAAAGAAAAGAAAAGAAAAGAAAAGAGGTTAAAAGCCAAAATCAGTGGTAAAGTTAAGATAAACTAGTTGTTACATTAATAATGAACTGTGCTTGTCAATTGGTAGCACACATTTTCATACAATAAGATTATCATAGATTACATAGATCGTAACGTCAATAAAGAGAGTTAATTGTTTTGGAATGATTTTGTAACTCTTAAATTAGTTACTATTTTATTGTGAGTAAGTGAGGTGAAGAGCAAACAACAGGGGAAAGTTACGTTAAACTAGTTGTTACAGTTACAGTAAACTGATATTTTATAGTCATTGTGCTTGTGTTTTTACTGTTTTTTCCTATTATACGATGATTTGTTTGTTTTCTTTTTTCCATCTAATCGTTTCTTTATAGCGGGTAAGTTTTGCACATGATGAACATTTGTTAAAGCGTGTCATTCTCAATTCCAACCAGGGCAATCAATTCCTGTAAATTATTTTATTTCGTACACAATTTTAATGGAATATGATAATTTTCACAAAATTGGTAAAGCACGATTTAAGACAATAACATGGTTATCGAGTATATGAATGACAAGTTGAATGAACATACAACGATATGTTGTTCGCTAGTGAGATTTGTTTGCCACAAAAGTACAAAGTGGAGGAAGTCTTCCATAAAGCTTAAAAGCTTAACAATGTGGAAGACTCCCTGAAGAAAGAAAAGAAAAGAAAAGAGGTTAAAAGCCAAAATCAGTGGTAAACTTAAGATAAACTAGTTGTTACATTAATAATGAACTGTGCTAGTCAATTGGTAGCACACAATTTCATACAATAAGATTATCATAGATTACATAGATCGTAACGTCAATAAAGAGAGTGAATTGTTTTGGAATGATTTTGTAACTCTTAAATTAGTTATTATTTTATTGTGAGTAAGTGAGGTGAAGAGCAAACAACAAGGGAAAAGTTACGTAAAACTAGTTGTTACAGTTACAGTAAACTGATATTTTATAGTCATTGTGCTTGTGTTTCTAGTGTTTTTCCCTATTATATGATGATTTGTTTGTTTTCTTCTTTCCATCTAATCGTTTCTTTATAGCCGGTAAGTTTTGCACATGATGAACATTTGTTAAAGCGTGTCATTCTCAATTCCAACCAGGGCAATCAATTCCTGTAAATTATTTTATTTCGTACACAATTTTAATGGAATATGATAATTTTCACAAAATTGGTAAAGCACTATTTAATACAATAACATGGTTATCGAGTATATAAATGTCAAGTTGAATGAACGAACAACGATATGTTGTGAGCTAGTGAGGTTAAGAGCCAAAAGCAGCGGAGAAGTGATGGAAAACTTGTTGTTTCAGTTATAATAAACTTTGCGAGTCAATTGGTCACGCACGATTTGATACAATAAAAAGGTCACCAATTACGAAGATCATAATGCCATGAAGGGTGATGATTGTTTTGGAATGAATATGTAATCTAACATGATCCATTCATGTTTTGAGCTTGTGAGGTTAAAAACAAAAGACATGTAAAAAGATGCGGAAACTACTTGTTACAGTTTTAATAAACTGACATTTTAACGTCACAGTGATTGTGATGTTGTACTGTGTTTTCCCTATGATATGATGATTTGTTTGTTTTCTCCTTTCTATCTATTTGTTTCTTTCCAGTTCGTAAGTTTTGATCATGTGTAACATTTGTTGAGCCGTGTAATTATATATTCCATTGAGGGCTATTAATTTATGGAAACTTTTTCATTTTAATAAACAATTTGAAATAAACAAGAATATACAAGAATGAAATATTATAATTAGCAAACTTTAGTTACGCACGATTTAATACAATTACATGTTTACTAACTAATTACATGTTAATTACATAAGTATATGAATGACAAGTTCAATGAACATACAACGATATATAATGAGCTAGTGAGGTTAAGAGCCAAAATCAGTGGTAAAGTTAAGATAAACTAGTTTTTACATTAATAATGAACTGTACTAGTCAATTGGTAACACACGGTTTCATACGATAAGATTATCATAGATTACATAGATCGTAATGTCAATAAAGAGAGTGAATTGTTTTGGAATGATTTATAACTCTTAAATTAGTTATTATTTTATTGTGAGTAAGTGAGGTGAAGAGCAAACAACAGGGGAAAGTTACGTTAAACTAGTTGTTACAGTTACAGTAAACTGATATTTTATAGTCATTGTGCTTGTGTTTTTACTGTTTTTTCCTATTATACGATGATTTGTTTGTTTTCTTTTTTCCATCTAATCGTTTCTTTATAGCGGGTAAGTTTTGCACATGATGAACATTTGTTAAAGCGTGTCATTCTCAATTCCAACCAGGGCAATCAATTCCTGTAAATTATTTTATTTCGTACACAATTTTAATGGAATATGATAATTTTCACAAAATTGGTAAAGCACGATTTAAGACAATAACATGGTTATCGAGTATATGAATGACAAGTTGAATGAACATACAACGATATGTTGTTCGCTAGTGAGATTTGTTTGCCACAAAAGTACAAAGTGGAGGAAGTCTTCCATAAAGCTTAAAAGCTTAACAATGTGGAAGACTCCCTGAAGAAAGAAAAGAAAAGAAAAGAGGTTAAAAGCCAAAATCAGTGGTAAACTTAAGATAAACTAGTTGTTACATTAATAATGAACTGTGCTAGTCAATTGGTAGCACACAATTTCATACAATAAGATTATCATAGATTACATAGATCGTAACGTCAATAAAGAGAGTGAATTGTTTTGGAATGATTTTGTAACTCTTAAATTAGTTATTATTTTATTGTGAGTAAGTGAGGTGAAGAGCAAACAACAAGGGAAAAGTTACGTAAAACTAGTTGTTACAGTTACAGTAAACTGATATTTTATAGTCATTGTGCTTGTGTTTCTAGTGTTTTTCCCTATTATATGATGATTTGTTTGTTTTCTTCTTTCCATCTAATCGTTTCTTTATAGCCGGTAAGTTTTGCACATGATGAACATTTGTTAAAGCGTGTCATTCTCAATTCCAACCAGGGCAATCAATTCCTGTAAATTATTTTATTTCGTACACAATTTTAATGGAATATGATAATTTTCACAAAATTGGTAAAGCACTATTTAATACAATAACATGGTTATCGAGTATATAAATGTCAAGTTGAATGAACGAACAACGATATGTTGTGAGCTAGTGAGGTTAAGAGCCAAAAGCAGCGGAGAAGTGATGGAAAACTTGTTGTTTCAGTTATAATAAACTTTGCGAGTCAATTGGTCACGCACGATTTGATACAATAAAAAGGTCACCAATTACGAAGATCATAATGCCATGAAGGGTGATGATTGTTTTGGAATGAATATGTAATCTAACATGATCCATTCATGTTTTGAGCTTGTGAGGTTAAAAACAAAAGACATGTAAAAAGATGCGGAAACTACTTGTTACAGTTTTAATAAACTGACATTTTAACGTCACAGTGATTGTGATGTTGTACTGTGTTTTCCCTATGATATGATGATTTGTTTGTTTTCTCCTTTCTATCTATTTGTTTCTTTCCAGTTCGTAAGTTTTGATCATGTGTAACATTTGTTGAGCCGTGTAATTATATATTCCATTGAGGGCTATTAATTTCTGGAAACTTTTTCATTTTAATAAACAATTTGAAATAAACAAGAATATACAAGAATGAAATATTATAATTAGCAAACTTTAGTTACGCACGATTTAATACAATTACATGTTTACTAACTAATTACATGTTAATTACATAAGTATATGAATGACAAGTTCAATGAACATACAACGATATATAATGAGCTAGTGAGGTTAAGAGCCAAAATCAGTGGTAAAGTTAAGATAAACTAGTTTTTACATTAATAATGAACTGTACTAGTCAATTGGTAACACACGGTTTCATACGATAAGATTATCATAGATTACATAGATCGTAATGTCAATAAAGAGAGTGAATTGTTTTGGAATAATTTATAACTCTTAAATTAGTTATTATTTTATTGTGAGTAAGTGAGGTGAAGAGCAAACAACAAGGGAAAAGTTACGTAAAACTAGTTGTTACAGTTACAGTAAACTGATATTTTATAGTCATTGTGCTTGTGTTTCTAGTGTTTTTCCCTATTATATGATGATTTGTTTGTTTTCTTCTTTCCATCTAATCGTTTCTTTATAGCCGGTAAGTTTTGCACATGATGAACATTTGTTAAAGCGTGTCATTCTCAATTCCAACCAGGGCAATCAATTCCTGTAAATTATTTTATTTCGTACACAATTTTAATGGAATATGATAATTTTCACAAAATTGGTAAAGCACTATTTAATACAATAACATGGTTATCGAGTATATAAATGTCAAGTTGAATGAACGAACAACGATATGTTGTGAGCTAGTGAGGTTAAGAGCCAAAAGCAGCGGAGAAGTGATGGAAAACTTGTTGTTTCAGTTATAATAAACTTTGCGAGTCAATTGGTCACGCACGATTTGATACAATAAAAAGGTCACCAATTACGAAGATCATAATGCCATGAAGGGTGATGATTGTTTTGGAATGAATATGTAATCTAACATGATCCATTCATGTTTTGAGCTTGTGAGGTTAAAAACAAAAGACATGTAAAAAGATGCGGAAACTACTTGTTACAGTTTTAATAAACTGACATTTTAACGTCACAGTGATTGTGATGTTGTACTGTGTTTTCCCTATGATATGATGATTTGTTTGTTTTCTCCTTTCTATCTATTTGTTTCTTTCCAGTTCGTAAGTTTTGATCATGTGTAACATTTGTTGAGCCGTGTAATTATATATTCCATTGAGGGCTATTAATTTCTGGAAACTTTTTCGTTTTTATAAACAATTTGAAATAAACAAGAATATACAAGAATGAAATATTATAATTAGCCAACTTTAGTTACGCACGATTTATTACAATAACATGTTTACAAACATATGACATGTTAATTACATAAGTATATGAATGACAAGTTCAATGAACATACAACGATATGTTATGAGCTAGTGAGGTTAAAAGCCAGAAGCAGGGAAAAAGTGATGGAAAACTAGTTGTTTGAGTGATAATATACTTTGCTAGTCAATTGGTCAAGCACTACTTAATACAATTAAAATGGTCATCGATTACACAGATCGTTATGCTATGAAGAGAGATTATTGTTTTGAAATGAATTTGTTACTTTAATATTTACAATCAAATGATATCAGTTAGGTAGGTGTAGAGCCACAAACAGTGAAAATCTAATAAAAAATAATTATTTCACATGATATTAACTCTCATTTTAGAGCCACGGTGCTCATGTCTTTGCTGTTTTTGCCTCTATTAAATGACGTTTGTTCTCTCCTTCTATCTATCTGTTCTTTTCAGGAGGTAAATCCTTATCCTCATTAACGATTGTAGATAAATGTCATCACCTATTCCCCTTTCAAAGAAGCCTCTAGTGATATCAATTCCTGTAAATTCCTTACGTGCAGACACAATTTAAATGAAATATGATAAATTTCACAACATTGGTAACGCACGATTTTAATACAATCACATAGTTATCGAGTATATGAATGGCGAGTACAATGAACATCCAACGATATTTTGTTAAATGAGTTTGTAACTTTAATATTTAACTATCAATGATATCAGTTAGTTGTTTCAGTTATAATCAACTTTGCTAGTCAATTGGTCAAGCCAGATTTAATACAAAAAAATGTTCATCGATTACACAGATCGTAATGCCATGAAGAAAGATGATTGTTTTAACATGAATTTGTAACTTTAATTTTACCATCAAATGATATCAGTTAGTCAGGTTTAAAGCCACAAACAGTGGAAAGCTAATGAAAAATAATTATTTCACATTTCATAAACTTACATTTAAGAGCCACGGTGCTTATGTCTTTGCTGTTTTTTTTTCTCTTTCATGTGACGATTTGTTCTTTCCTTCTATCTATCCGTTTCGTTCAGGAGGTAAGTCTTTATCATGATTAACGATTGTAAATACATGTCATTACCTAGTATCCTTTCAAAGATGCCACCAGTGAAATCAATTCCTGTGAACTCTTTATTTTCATCATCAACAATGTCAATCAAATATTACTCTTTTCACAACTTTAGTAATGCACGATTCAATACAATAACATGGTTATCGAGTATATGAATGACAAGTTCAATGAACATACAACAATATGTTGTTCGCCAGTGAGGTTAAGAGCCAAAATCAGTGGTAAAAGTTAAGATAAACTAGTTTTTTCATTAATAATGAACTGTGCTCGTCAATTGGTAACACATGCTTATATACAATAAGATTATCATCGAGTACATAGATCGTAATGTCAATAAAGAGAGATAAATGTTTTGGAATGATTTGTAACTCTTAAATTAGTTATTATTTTATTGTGAGTAAGTGAGGTGAAGAGCAAACAACAGGGAAAAGTTACGTTAAACTAGTTGTTACAGTTACAGTAAACTGATATTTTATAGTCATTGTGCTTGTGTTTTTACTGTTTTTTCCTATTATACGATGATTTGTTTGTTTTCTTCTTTCCATCTAATCGTTTCTTTATAGCCGGTAAGTTTTGCACATGATGAACATTTGTTACAGCGTGTCATTCTCAATTCCAACCAGGGCAATTAATTCCTGTAAATTATTTTATTTCGTACACAATTTCAATGAGATATGATAATTTTGACAACATTGGTAATGCACGATTTAAAAAACAATAACATGGTTATCGAGTTTATGAATGACAAGTTGAATGAACGAACAACGATATGTTGTTCGCTAGTGAGGTTTGTTTGCCACAAAAGTACAAAGTGGAGGAAGTTTTCCATACAGCTTAAAAGCTTAACAATGTGGAAGACTCCCTGAAGAAAAAAAAGAAAAGAAAAGAAAAGAGGTTAAAAGCCAAAATCAGTGGTAAAGTTAAGATAAACTAGTTGTTACATTAATAATGAACTGTGTTAGTCAACTGGTAGCACACATTTTCGTACAATAAGATTATCATAGATTACATATATCGTAACGTCAATAAAGAGAGTTAATTGTTTTGGAATGATTGTAACTCTTAAATTAGTTACTATTTTATTGTGAGTAAGTGAGGTGAAGAGCAAACAACAGGGGAAAGTTACGTTAAACTAGTTGTTACAGTTACAGTAAACTGATATTTTATAGTCATTGTGCTTGTGTTTTTACTGTTTTTTCCTATTATACGATGATTTGTTTGTTTTCTTTTTTCCATCTAATCGTTTCTTTATAGCGGGTAAGTTTTGCACATGATGAACATTTGTTAAAGCGTGTCATTCTCAATTCCAACCAGGGCAATCAATTCCTGTAAATTATTTTATTTCGTACACAATTTTAATGGAATATGATAATTTTCACAAAATTGGTAAAGCACGATTTAAGACAATAACATGGTTATCGAGTTTATGAATGACAAGTTGAATGAACATACAACGATATGTTGTTCGCTAGTGAGATTTGTTTGCCACAAAAGTACAAAGTGGAGGAAGTCTTCCATAAAGCTTAAAAGCTTAACAATGTGGAAGACTCCCTGAAGAAAGAAAAGAAAAGAAAAGAAAAGAGGTTAAAAGCCAAAATCAGTGGTAAAGTTAAGATAAACTAGTTGTTACATTAATAATGAACTGTGCTAGTCAATTGGTAGCACACATTTTCATACAATAAGATTATCATCGAATACATAGATCGTAATGTCAATAAAGAGAGATAATTGTTTCGGTATGATTTTGTAACTCTTAAATTAGTTATTATTTTATTGTGAGTAAGTGAGGTGAAGAGCAAACAACAGGGAAAAGTTACGTTAAACTAGTTGTTTCAGTTATAGTAAACTGACATATTATAGTCATTGTGCTTGTGTTTTTACTGTTTTTTCTTATTATACGATGATTTGTTTGTTTTCTTCTTTCCATCTAATCGTTTCTTTATAGCCGGTAAGTTTTGCACATGATGAACATTTGTTAAAGCGTGTCATTCTCAATTCCAACCAGGGCAATCAATTCCTGTAAATTATTTTATTTCGTACACAATTTTAATGGAATATGATAATTTTCACAAAATTGGTAAAGCACGATTTAATACAATAACATGGTTATCGAGTATATGAATGTCAAGTTGAATGAACGAACAACGATATGTTGTTCGCTAGTGAGGTTAAGAGCTAAAAGCAGTAGAGAAGTGATGGAAAACTTGTTGGTTCAGTTATAATAAACTTTGCGAGTCAATTGGTCACGCACGATTTGATGCCATAAAAAGGTCATCAATTACGAAGATCATAATGCCATGAAGGGTAATGATTGTTTTGGAATGAATATGTAATCTAACATGATCCATTCATGTTTTGAGCTTGTGAGGTTAAAAACAAAAGACATGTAAAAAGATGCGGAAAACTACTTGTTACAGTTTTAATAAACTGACATTTTAACGTCACAGTGATTGTGATGTTGTACTGTTTTTCCCTATGATATGATGATTTGTTTGTTTTCTCCTTTCTATCTATTTGTTTCTTTCCAGTATGTAAGTTTTGATCATGTGTAACATTTGTTGAGCCGTGTAATTATATATTCCATTGAGGGCTATTAATTTCTGGAAACTTTTTCATGTTAATAAACAATTTGAAATAAACAAGAATATACAAGAATGAAATATTATAATTAGCAAACTTTAGTTACGCACGATTTAATACAATTACATGTTTACTAACTAATTACATGTTAATTACGTAAGTATATGAATGACAAGTTCAATGAACATACAACGATATATAATGAGCTAGTGAGGTTAAGAACCAAAATCAGTGGTAAAGTTAAGATAAACTAGTTTTTACATTAATAATGAACTGTACTAGTCAATTGGTAACACACGGTTTCATACGATAAGATTATCATAGATTACATAGATCGTAATGTCAATAAAGAGAGATAATTGTTTTGGAATGATTTATAACTCTTAAATTAGTTATTATTTTATTGTGAGTAAGTGAGGTGAAGAGCAAACAACAAGGGAAAAGTTACGTAAAACTAGTTGTTACAGTTACAGTAAACTGATATTTTATAGTCATTGTGCTTGTGTTTTTAGTGTTTTTCCCTATTATATGATGATTTGTTTGTTTTCTTCTTTCCATCTAATCGTTTCTTTATAGCCGGTAAGTTTTGCACATGATGAACATTTGTTAAAGCGTGTCATTCTCAATTCCAACCAGGGCAATCAATTCCTGTAAATTATTTTATTTCGTACACAATTTTAATGGAATATGATAATTTTCACAAAATTGGTAAAGCACTATTTAATACAATAACATGTTTATCCAGTATATGAATGTCAAGTTGAATGAACGAACAACGATATGTTGTTCGCTAGTGAGGTTAAGAGCCAAAAGCAGTAGAGAAGTGATGGCAAACTTGTTGGTTAAGTTATAATAAACTTTGCGAGTCAATTGGTCACGCACGATTTGATGCAATAAAAAGGTCATCAATTACGAAGATCATAATGCCATGAAGGGCAATGATTGTTTTGGAATGAATATGTAATCTGACATGATCCATTCATGTTTTGAGCTTGTGAGGTTAAAAACGAAAGACATGCAAAAAGATGCGGAAAACTACTTGCTACAGTTTTAATAAACTGACATTTTAACGTCACAGTGATTGTGATGTTGTACTGTGTTTTTCCTATGATATGATGATTTGTTTGTTTTCTCCTTTCTATCTATTTGTTTCTTTCCAGTTCGTAAGTTTTGATCATGTGTAACATTTGTTGAGCCGTGTAATTATATATTTCATTGAGGGCTATTAATTCCTGCAAACTTTTTCGTTTTTATAATTTATTTTAAATATAGAAGAATATACAAGAATGAAATATATTTATTAGCAAACTTTAGTTACGCACGATTTAATACAATTACATGGTTATCGAGTATATGAATGACAAATTCTATGAACATACAACGATATGTTGTGAGCTAGTGAGGTTTAAAACCAGAAACAGGGAAAAGTGATGGAAAATTAGTTGTTTCAGTGATAATATACTTTGCTAGTCAATTGGTCAAGCACGATTTTAATACAATAAAATGGTCATCGATTACACAGATCGTAATGCCTTGAAGAGATATGATTGTTTTGAACTGAATTTGTAACTTTAATATTGAACCATCAATGATATCAGTTAGTCAGTTTTAAAGCCACAAACAGTGAAATCTAATGAAAAATACTTATTTCACATGTCATTAACTTTCATTTAAGAGCCACGGTTCCTATATCTTTGCTGTTTTTCTCTTTTATTTGACGTTTGTTCTTTTCTTCTATCTATCCGTTTCTTTTCAGACGGTAAGTCTTTATCATGATTAACGCTCGTACATACATGTTATTACCTATTCCTCTTTCAAAGAAGCCACCAGTGAAATCAATTCCTGTATATTCTTTATGTGCAGACACAATTTCAATGAAATATGATAATTTTCACAACATTGGTAATGCACGATTTAATACAATAACATGGTTATCGAGTCTATGAATGACAAGTTGAATGAACATACAACGATATGTTGTTCGCTAGTGAGGTTAAGAACCAAAATCAGTGGTAAAATTAAGGTAAACTAGTTGTTACATTAATAAAGAACTGTACTAGTCAATTGGTAACACACGGTTCTATACAATAAGATTATCATCGAATACATAGATCGTAGTGTTAATAAAGAGAGATAATTGTTTTGGAAAGATTTGTAACTCTTAAATTAGTTATTATTTTATTGTGAGTAAGTGAGGTGAAGAGCAAACAACAGGGGAAAAGTTACGTAAAACTAGTTGTTACAGTTATAGTAAACTGACATTTTAAAGTCATTGTGCTTGTGTTTTTACTGTTTTTCCCTATTATATGATGATTTGTTTGTTTTCTTCTTTCCATCTAATCGTTTCTTTATAGCGGGTAAGTTTTGCACATGATTAACATTTGTAAAAACGTGTCATTCTCAATTCCAACCAGGGCAATCAATTCCTGCAAATTCTTTCATTTCGTACACAATTTTAATGAAATATGATAATTTTCACAACATTGGTAATGCACGATTTAATACAATAACATGGTTATCGAGTATATGAATGACAAGTTGAATGAACATACAACGATATGTTGTGAGCTAGTGAGGTTAAGAACCAAAATCAGTGGTAAAGTTAAGGTTAACTAGTTGTTACATTAATAATGAACTGTACTAGTCACTTGGTAACACACGGTTTCATATGATAAAATTATCATCGAATACATAGATCGTAATGTCAATGAAGAGAGATAATTGTTTTGGCATGATTTGTAACTATTAAATTAGTAATTATTTTATTGTGAGTAAGTGAGGTGAATAGCAAACAACAGGGGAAAAGTTACGTAAAACTAGTTGTTACAGTTATAGTAAACTGACATTTTAAAGTCATTGTGCTTGTGTTTTGACTGTTTTTCCCTATGATATGATGATTTGTTTGTTTTCTTCTTTCCATCTAATCGTTTCTTTATAGGCGGTAAGTTTTGCACATGATTAACTTTTGTAAAAGCGTGTCATTCTCAATTCCAACCAGGGCAATCAATTCCTGTAAATTCTTTCATTTCGTACACAATTTTAATGGAATATGATAATTTTCACAACATAAGTAAAACACTATTTAATACAATAATATGGTTATCGAGTATATGAATGACAAGATGAATGAACGAACAACGATATATTGTGAGCTAGTGAGGTTAAGAGCCAAAAGCAGTGGAGAAGTGATGGAAAACTTGTTGTTTCAGTTATAATAAACTTTGCGAGTCAATTGGTCACGCACGATTTGATACAATAAAAAGGTCACCAATTACGAAGATCATAATGCCATGAAGGGTGATGATTGTTTTGGAATGAATATGTAATCTAACATGATCCATTCATGTTTTGAGCTTGTGAGGTTAAAAACAAAAGACATGTAAAAAGATGCGGAAACTACTTGTTACAGTTTTAATAAACTGACATTTTAACGTCACAGTGATTGTGATGTTGTACTGTGTTTTCCCTATGATATGATGATTTGTTTGTTTTCTCCTTTCTATCTATTTGTTTCTTTCCAGTTCGTAAGTTTTGATCATGTGTAACATTTGTTGAGCCGTGTAATTATATATTCCATTGAGGGCTATTAATTTCTGGAAACTTTTTCGTTTTTATAAACAATTTGAAATAAACAAGAATATACAAGAATGAAATATTATAATTAGCCAACTTTAGTTACGCACGATTTATTACAATAACATGTTTACAAACATATGACATGTTAATTACATAAGTATATGAATGAAAAGTTCAATGAACATACAACGATATGTTATGAGCTAGTGAGGTTAAAAGCCAGAAGCAGGGAAAAAGTGATGGAAAACTAGTTGTTTGAGTGATAATATACTTTGCTAGTCAATTGGTCAAGCACTACTTAATACAATAAAATGGTCATCGATTACACAGATCGTTATGCTATGAAGAGAGATTATTGTTTTGAAATGAATTTGTTACTTTAATATTTACAATCAAATGATATCAGTTAGGTAGGTGTAGAGCCACAAACAGTGAAAATCTAATGAAAAATAATTATTTCACATGATATTAACTCTCATTTTAGAGCCACGGTGCTCATGTCTTTGCTGTTTTTGCCTCTATTAAATGACGTTTGTTCTCTCCTTCTATCTATCTGTTCTTTTCAGGAGGTAAATCCTTATCCTCATTAACGATTGTAGATAAATGTCATCACCTATTCCCCTTTCAAAGAAGCCTCTAGTGATATCAATTCCTGTAAATTCCTTACGTGCAGACACAATTTAAATGAAATATGATAAATTTCACAACTTTGGTAACGCACGATTTTAATACAATCACATAGTTATCGAGTATATGAATGGCGAGTACAATGAACATCCAACGATATTTTGTTAAATGAGTTTGTAACTTTAATATTTAACTATCAATGATATCAGTTAGTTGTTTCAGTTATAATCAACTTTGCTAGTCAATTGGTCAAGCCAGATTTAATACAAAAAAATGTTCATCGATTACACAGATCGTAATGCCATGAAAAAAGATGATTGTTTTAACATGAATTTGTAACTTTAATTTTACCATCAAATGATATCAATTAGTCAGGTTTAAAGCCACAAACAGTGGAAAGCTAATGAAAAATAATTATTTCACATTTCATAAACTTACATTTAAGAGCCACGGTGCTTATGTCTTTGCTGTTTTTTTTTTCTCTTTCATGTGACGATTTGTTCTTTCCTTCTATCTATCCGTTTCGTTCAGGAGGTAAGTCTTTATCATGATTAACGATTGTAAATACATGTCATTACCTAGTATCCTTTCAAAGATGCCACCAGTGAAATCAATTTCTGTGAACTCTTTATTTTCATCATCAACAATGTCAATCAAATATTACTCTTTTCACAACTTTAGTAATGCACGATTCAATACAATAACATGGTTATCGAGTATATGAATGACAAGTTCAATGAACATACAACAATATGTTGTTCGCTAGTGAGGTTAAGAGCCAAAATCAGTGGTAAAGTTAAGATAAACTAGTTGTTTCATTAATAATGAACTGTGCTGGTCAATTGGTAACACATGCTTATATACAATAAGATTATCATCGAGTACATAGATCGTAATGTCAATAAAGAGAGATAAATGTTTTGGAATGATTTGTAACTCTTAAATTAGTTATTATTTTATTGTGAGTAAGTGAGGTGAAGAGCAAACAACAGGGAAAAGTTACGTTAAACTAGTTGTTACAGTTACAGTAAACTGATATTTTATAGTCATTGTGCTTGTGTTTTTACTGTTTTTTCCTATTATACGATGATTTGTTTGTTTTCTTCTTTCCATCTAATCGTTTCTTTATAGCCGGTAAGTTTTGCACATGATGAACATTTGTTAAAGCGTGTCATTCTCAATTCCAACCAGGCAATTAATTCCTGTAAATTATTTTATTTCGTACACAATTTCAATGAGATATGATAATTTTGACAACATTGGTAAAGCACGATTTAAAAAACAATAACATGGTTATCGAGTTTATGAATGACAAGTTGAATGAACATACAACGATATGTTGTTCGCTAGTGAGGTTTGTTTGCCACAAAAGTACAAAGTGGAGGAAGTCTTCCATACAGCTTAAAAGCTTAACAATGTGGAAGACTCCTTGAAGAAAGAAAAGAAAAGAAAAGAAAAGAGGTTAAAAGCCAAAATCAGTGGTAAACTTAAGATAAACTAGTTGTTACATTAATAATGAACTGTACTAGTCAATTGGTAGCACACATTTTCATACAATAAGATTATCATAGATTACATAGATCGTAATGTCAATAAAGAGAGATAATTGTTTCGGTATGATTTTGGAACTCTTAAATTAGTTATTATTTTTTTGTGAGTAAGTGAGGTGAAGAGCAAACAACAGGGGAAAGTTACGTTAAACTAGTTGTTTCAGTTATAGTAAACTGACATATTATAGTCATTGTGCTTGTGTTTTTACTGTTTTTTCCTATTATTCGATGATTTGTTTGTTTTCTTCTTTCCATCTAATCGTTTCTTTATAGCCGGTAAGTTTTGCACATGATGAACATTTGTTAAAGCGTGTCATTCTCAATTCCAACCAGGGCAATCAATTCCTGTAAATTCTTTTATTTCGTACACAATTTTAATGGAATATGATAATTTTCACAAAATTGGTAAAGCACTATTTAATACAATAACATGGTTATCGAGTATATGAATGTCAAGTTCAATGAACATACAACAATATGTTGTTCGCTAGTGATGTTAAGAGCCAAAATCAGTGGTAAAGTTAAGATAAACTAGTTGTTTCATTAATAATGAACTGTGCTGGTCAATTGGTAACACATGCTTATATACAATAAGATTATCATCGAGTACATAGATCGTAATGTCAATAAAGAGAGATAAATGTTTTGGAATGATTTGTAACTCTTAAATTAGTTATTATTTTATTGTGAGTAAGTGAGGTGAAGAGCAAACAACAGGGAAAAGTTACGTTAAACTAGTTGTTACAGTTACAGTAAACTGATATTTTATAGTCATTGTGCTTGTGTTTTTACTGTTTTTTCCTATTATACGATGATTTGTTTGTTTTCTTCTTTCCATCTAATCGTTTCTTTATAGCCGGTAAGTTTTGCACATGATGAACATTTGTTAAAGCGTGTCATTCTCAATTCCAACCAGGGCAATTAATTCCTGTAAATTATTTTATTTCGTACACAATTTCAATGAGATATGATAATTTTGACAACATTGGTAAAGCACGATTTAAAAAACAATAACATGGTTATCGAGTTTATGAATGACAAGTTGAATGAACATACAACGATATGTTGTTCGCTAGTGAGGTTTGTTTGCCACAAAAGTACAAAGTGGAGGAAGTCTTCCATACAGCTTAAAAGCTTAACAATGTGGAAGACTCCTTGAAGAAAGAAAAGAAAAGAAAAGAGGTTAAAAGCCAAAATCAGTGGTAAACTTAAGATAAACTAGTTGTTACATTAATAATGAACTGTGCTAGTCAATTGGTAGCACACATTTTCATACAATAAGATTATCATAGATTACATAGATCGTAATGTCAATAAAGAGAGATAATTGTTTCGGTATGATTTTGGAACTCTTAAATTAGTTATTATTTTTTTGTGAGTAAGTGAGGTGAAGAGCAAACAACAGGGGAAAGTTACGTTAAACTAGTTGTTTCAGTTATAGTAAACTGACATATTATAGTCATTGTGCTTGTGTTTTTACTGTTTTTTCCTATTATTCGATGATTTGTTTGTTTTCTTCTTTCCATCTAATCGTTTCTTTATAGCCGGTAAGTTTTGCACATGATGAACATTTGTTAAAGCGTGTCATTCTCAATTCCAACCAGGGCAATTAATTCCTGTAAATTATTTTATTTCGTACACAATTTCAATGAGATATGATAATTTTGACAACATTGGTAAAGCACGATTTAAAAAACAATAACATGGTTATCGAGTTTATGAATGACAAGTTGAATGAACATACAACGATATGTTGTTCGCTAGTGAGGTTTGTTTGCCACAAAAGTACAAAGTGGAGGAAGTCTTCCATACAGCTTAAAAGCTTAACAATGTGGAAGACTCCTTGAAGAAAGAAAAGAAAAGAAAAGAAAAGAGGTTAAAAGCCAAAATCAGTGGTAAAGTTAAGATAAACTAGTTGTTACATTAATAATGAACTGTGCTAGTCAATTGGTAACACACGGTTTCATACGATAAGATTATCATAGATTACATAGATCGTAATGTCAATAAAGAGAGATAATTGTTTCGGTATGATTTTGTAACTCTTAAATTAGTTATTATTTTTTTGTGAGTAAGTGAGGTGAAGAGCAAACAACAGGGGAAAGTTACGTTAAACTAGTTGTTTCAGTTATAGTAAACTGCTATGTTATAGTCATTGTGCTTGTGTTTTTACTGTTTTTTCCTATTATACGATGATTTGTTTGTTTTCTTCTTTCCATCTAATCGTTTCTTTATAGCCGGTAAGTTTTGCACATGATGAACATTTGTTAAAGCGTGTCATTCTCAATTCCAACCAGGGCAATCAATTCCTGTAAATTATTTTATTTCGTACACAATTTTAATGGAATATGATAATTTTCACAAAATTGGTAAAGCACTATTTAATACAATAACATGGTTATCGAGTATATGAATGTCAAGTTGAATGAACGAACAACGAACAACGATTGGTCAAGCCCGATTTAATACAATAAAATGTTCATCGATTACACAGATCGTAATGCCATGAAGAAAGATGATTGTTTTGAAATGAATTTGTAACTTTAATTTTACCATCAAATGATATCAGTTAGTCAGGTTTAAAGCCACAAACAGTGGAAAGCTAATGAAAAATAATTATTTCACATTTCATAAACTTACATTTAAGAGCCACGGTGCTTATGTCTTTGCTGTTTTTTTTCTCTTTCATGTGACGATTTGTTCTTTCCTTCTATCTATCCGTTTCGTTCAGGATGTAAGTCTTTATCATGATTAACGATTGTAAATACATGTCATTACCTAGTATCCTTTCAAAGATGCCACCAGTGAAATCAATTCCTGTTAATTCTTTATTTTCATTATCAACAATGTCAATCAAATGTTACACTTTTCACAACTTTAGTTATGCACGATTTAATACAATAACATGGTTATGGAGTATATGAATGACAAGTTCAATGAACATACAACGATATGTTATGAGCTAGTGAGGTTAAAAGCCAGAGGAGGGAAAAGGTGATGGAAAACTAGTTGTTTCATTGATAATAAAGTTTTCTATTCAATTGGTCAAGCACGATTTAATATAATAAAAAGGTCGTCGATTACACCGATCATTATGCTATGAAGAGAGATTATTGTTTTGAACTGAATTTGTTACTTTAATATTTACCATCAAATGATATCAGTTAGTTAGGTGTAGAGCCACAAACAGTGAAAATCTAATGAAAAATAATTATTTCACATGTCATTAACTTTCATTTTAGAGCCACGGTGCTCATGTCTTTGCCGTTTTTTCTCTTAAATGTGACGATTTGTTCTCTCCTTCTATCTATCCGTTTCGTTCAGGTGGTAAGTCTTTATCATGATTAACGATTGTAGATACATGTTATTACCTATTCCTCTTTCAAAGAAGCCACCAGTGAAATCAATTCCTGTATATTCTTTATGTGCAGGCACAGTTTTAATGGAATATGATAATTTTCACAACATTGGTAAAGCACTATTTAATACAATAACATGGTTATGGAGTATATGATGACAAGTTGAATGAACGAACAACGATATGTTGTAAGCTAGTGAGGTTAAGAGCCAAAAGCAGTGGAGAAGTGATGGAAAACTTGTTGGTTCAGTTATAATAAACTTTGCGAGTCAATTGGTCACGCACGATTTGATGCAATAAAAAGGTCATCAATTACGAAGATCATAATGCCATGAAGGGCAATGATTGTTTTGGAATGAATATGTAATCTAACATGATCCATTGATGTTTTGAGCTTGTGAGGTTAAAAACAAAAGACATGTAAAAAGATGCGGAAACTACTTGTTACAGTTTTAATAAACTGACATTTTAACGTCACAGTGATTGTGATGTTGTACTGTTTTTCCCTATGATATGATGATTTGTTTGTTTTCTCCTTTCTGTCTATTTGTTTCTTTCCAGTATGTAAGTTTTGATCATGTGTAACATTTGTTGAACCGTGTTATTATATATTCCAATGAAGGCTATTAATTTCTGGAAACTTCGTAATGTAGATGTAGATCGTAATGCCAATGAAGAGAGATGATTATTTTGGAATGAATATGTTATCTGACATGACTCATTGACGTTTTGAGATTGTGAGGTTATAAGCCAAAGAGAGGTAAAAAGGTGCGGAAAACTATATGTTACAGTCATAGGCGTAGGAGGCGGGGTGGGGCGGGGCGGGGGCTGGGGGACTGCAGCCCCCAACTAATTTTTTTCGGTGAAAATTCGGGCACCTACTGAAAGAAATATAATTTGCATTGTGTTTTTCAATGCTTAAATTGATATGATTATGATCATTATTATGGTAACAACTTCCCCAATAATTGCAACTAATATGGAAGGGTAATAACACGCATAGGCGAAAAAGGCGGGAGGGGGGGCAGGGGAGAGGGTTTTGTGTTATTTGTTTTGTGATATTAATATTAATATAGGCCTAAAATTTTCTTTATTTAGCGTCATAATGCCGGAAGAAGTCCGTGTAACACCACCGATTATCAACATCTTTGGCAACAGCAAAAAACCGCGGTAAACATTCTTTCTTTTTCTAACTAGTCAATTGTATACTTGGACATCCCCGACATGAGTGTATATGAGAATCATTTTCTTTTTGCTGGATGGTGTGGGGTGCGGGGGAGTGCCTACAAGCCTAGAAGTACAGGTTTATCATATTCTTTGTTATTTTTTTTATACGTTTTGTGAGACAAATTGCAGTCTCACCCGACACAGCGACATTATCCCGCCTACATGCCGTTGAACAATGTATGTTTTTCTGGAGTTAGCTGAGTACTGTGTTAAAATAATAAATTTATACTTAAACTAAATAGGAGCTTAAAAATTATACTGTCGTATTTTTTCCCCTTAAAAGTGATGTTACCATTTTTTCTTCTTCTAATTTACCAAATTTTTGGGAAGTATAAATTTCTAAAACGTGAGATTATAAAAAAAAAATGTTTAGATGCAACTTGAAAGGCCTCAAAAGTGCCATTTCCGGCAATCTGAGAGGCATTTTTTGCCCAAAAACTTCTTGTACGCTACGCACCAACTAATGGTGGCGCTCCGCTTAGAAAGTGTCACAGGAACTTTCGGGCACAAATGTTTCTGCCCCAAAACTGAAATGGTCCCGTACGCCTATGATAACACGGCAAATGATTACATGTTATTAGCATGCGGTGTAATAACCGATGCAAGCCTATATGGACATTAAGGTGTTGAACGCGCGCGGAGCGCACGAAAAATTTGGTTATATTTTTCGGGCAAGTCGTTACAGCCTCCCCCCCCCCCCCCCCCAATAAAATTTGGCTCCTACGCCTATGGTTACAGTTTTATTAAACTGAAATTTTAAAGTCACAGTGCTTGTGATTTTTTTTTACTGTTTTTGTTTATAATATGATGATTTGTTTGGTTTTCCTTCTTTCCATCTATTCGTTTCTTTTTAGTTCGTAAGTTTTGATCATGATTTACATTTGTAGAACCGTGTCATTATCTATACCCACGAGGCCATTTATTATTGCAAATTCTTTTATTTCATACACAGTTTGAATGAATTATTAATATCAGCACAACTTTGGTATCACAAGATTTAATACATTAACATATTTATCGAGTATATAAAATGGCAATGTCAGTAAAGCTGGAACTCATTTTTAACTTATTTTTATCACTATATAATTTATCTGTTGATGATATAAGCAAGTTACGTTATGAGCCAACAACAAAGAGAAAGCTCATGAAAACTTGTTGTTTCACTAATCATAAACTTACACTTGAATTTACTGTGCTTGTGTTTGAAATATGTTCACTCCATTATATAACGGTTTTTCTTTACCTCTATCTATTCGTTTTCTTTTAGATGGTAAGTCTTTATCATTATTTACGATAGTAAATACACGTCATTGCCGACCCCGCTATCAAAGTACCACCAAGGAATTACTTCCTGTAAATTCTGTATCTTCATTCACAATTTGAATGATGCATTATAATTTGCACAACATTGGTAACGCAATTTAAAACAATAACTGAATTATAATGAATGACGAATTGAATGGACATACAACGATATGTTGTTAGCTAGTAAGGTTCTAAACCAGAAGCAGTGGGAAAGTACGGAAAACTAGTTTTTACAGTTATGGTAAACTTTCTAGTCCATTCATTACGCACAATTTAATGCAATATAATGGTCATCAATTACATACATCGTAATGCCAGATCAGACATAATTGTTTTGAAATGAATTTGTAAATCTATCATTATTCATAAATGTGGTGAGCTAGTGAGGTTCAGAACCAACAGCAGGGGAAAAGTTAAGGAAAACTAGTTGTTTCATTTATGATAAACTTTGCTAGTCAATAGGTCAAGCACGATTCAATACAATAAAATGGTCATCGATTACACAGATCGTAATGCCATGAAGAGAGAACGATTGTTTTGAAATGAATTTGTAACTTTAATATTTAACCATCAATGATATCAGTTAGTCAGGTTTAGAGCCACAAACAGTGGAAAACTAAAGAAAACTAAATATTTCACATGTAATAAACTTACATTTAAGAGCTACTGTGCTTATGTCCTTGCTGTTTTTGCTCTATTAAATGACGTTTGTTCTTTTCTTCTATCTATCCGTTTTGTTTCAGAAGGTAAGTCTTCATCATGGTTAACAATTGAACTTACATGTCATGACATATTCCCCTGTGCTAGTCAATTGGTAACGCACGACTTAATACAATTAAATGGTTATCGATCATATAGATCGTAATGTCAATGAAGAGAGAAGATTGTTTTGGAATGAATTTGTAACTCTTACATTATCCATAAATATATTGTGAGAAAGTGAGGTGAAGAGCAAACAGCAGGTGAAAAGTTTACGGAAATCTAGTTTTAACAGTTAAAGTAAACTGACATTTTCAAGTCACTGTGCTTGTGTTTTTACTGTTTTTTCTCTATTATATGATGATTTGTTTGTTTTCTTCATTCTATCTTATCGTTTCTTCATAGCCGGTATGTTTTGCTTATGATTAACATTTGTAGAACCGTGTCATTAACTATTCCCAAGAGGGCATTCAATTTACAGAAAATCCTTTATTTTCATACAAAATTTTAATAAAATGTTACAATTTGCACATCAATTTCGATCTTTTACATATTTTATCAGAAAGACATAGTGCTGTTTACAATTGTCCAGAAGGATAATTCTTTTTTATTTTCCAATGTCTGGAATATATACATTTAACAAGCTTAACTGATGGACAATATAAACTTTTATATTTAGTAGTTTGATAATTATTTACAGGAAGCGCGTATCTCGTACGATTGCTTGCTTAGCTTCATAACATGGTGTTCGTGCAACAACTTAAAACGAATCATAGAAATGATGAGAACGTTCTTTGTCGTCGTCGTTGTGCAAACGGTTCAAGACATTCCAAAGAGTGCGGTTAGGTAGACTATATGTATTTTATTACGCAGTGGCCAAACTGTAGGCTTGTAATATGCTATAGGCTAAATTTAGTTCATTGCAACTACCCAACTAAGTAGCTGAATCAGTTGGCCTGAATGTTACTACGATTGTATTCGGAGCTGACGAGTATTCAAGATCAAAAAGCTCTGACGAAATACCATGCCAAAAACAACAGTTTAAAAAATCCACATTGAAAGGGGGGGGGGCAGTCGCTCCACTTGCTCCCCTGGCTACGTCCCTGATTCCTGCGAGGGTAATCAATTCCTGTAAACTCTTCATTTCAATACACAATTTGAATGAAATATGATAATTCGCACAACTCTTGTACGCACGATTTAAAACAGTAACATGTTTATCGATTATATGATATTTAAAGGTGATGTTGTTATAATGGGCGACTTCAATTTTCCTGACATTAATTGGAGAGATGGTTCTAGTAGTAGGAAGGGTAGTAATTTTCTAGATGTTGTGCAAGATTGCTTTTTACATCAACATGTTACTTTCCCTACTAGGGGGGATAACATCCTGGATCTTGTTTTGAGTTCTAATCCAAGCAATGTTGTTGATTTAACGGGTCTAGGAAAACTAGGAACTAGTGATCATGATATACTAGCTTTTGATGTTGTTTGCAAAGTCGTAAATTCTGTTAGCAATGAAAAAGTCCCTGATTTTTCGAGATCAGATACAGAGGCAATTGAAACTTTACTAAAGGGTATAGATTGGATTAATTTGTTTAGAGATATGAGTGCTTCTCAGTCTTGGATTTGTTTTGCTGATAAACTAAAGGTCATTATGGAAAATCATGTTCCGTGGAAGAATCGTCGTCGTAAAAGCAGTATGCCTCACTGGATGAATAAGAAAGTTAGATGTGCAATTAGGCAAAAACGTAGAATGTGGAAGTTGTTTAGAAGGACTAAATCTGAATCTCTTTTGGCCAAGTTTAAAATTCATCAGCTGAAGATAGAATGCTTAGTCTTTGATGCAAAATTGAATTTCGAAAAAAGCATTGCCCTAAAAATTAAGGATAACCCAATGGCCTTCTTTTCTTATGTCAGGTCAAAGCAGAAAGTTAAAGATGCAATTGTTTCTCTCAGGGCACCACAGGCTGATAATATAGTTACTGATAGTCAGGATCTTGCAGATCTTTTGAACAACTATTTTGTGTCGGTTTTCACAAGGGAAGATACGAGTAGTATTCCAGATTTTCAGGGGGGCAGTGATAGGCCTAAACTGGATACGGTCTTATTTTTGGATGAGGTTGTCTTAAAGGAGCTGCTTCGTCTAAATGTTCTAAAGCTTCTGGACCGGATGCAATCCATCCGTATTTGTTGAAGACTTTTGCACACCATTTCTGCGTTTCACTGTCGTTGGTTTTTAGTAAATTTATGGATGAAGGTTATGTTCCTAGGGACTGGAGATGTGCTAATATTACCCCAATTTTCAAGAAGGGTGATAAGTCTAAGCCCTGTAATTATAGGCCCGTTAGTCTCACTAGTGTAGTTTGTAAGGTCATGGAGTCTATTGTTAAAAAGTCTATGGTCTGTCACTTCAGCAGTCAGTCTTTGATTAGAGAGTCTCAACATGGCTTTTGTCAAAAAAGGTCTTGTCTCACTAATATCCTTGAGTTTATGGAAGATGTAACAAGCTCACTAAATAGGCAGAGGTCTTTAGATGTTGTGTTCCTGGATTTCCAGGAGGCCTTTGATAAAGTTGCCCACCATCGTCTTTTACTTAGGCTGAAGAGCATGGGTGTCATAGGGAATTTACTGTCTTGGATCGGAAATTGGCTCGGTAATAGGGAACAGAGGGTGGTAATTAAAGGCTGTACTTCTTATTGGCAGAACGTTACTAGTGGGGTTCCGCAAGGGTCTGTATTAGGTCCCTTGTTGTTTGTTGCCTATATAAATGACATCAACGGAGATATTTTGTGTACAGCTAAGAAGTTTGCTGATGACACCAAATTGTATTCTGAGGTCTCTTCCAAAAGCGATTCTGAGAAATTTCAAGCGGATTTGGATAAGAATTTTTCCTGGTCTCAGGGGTGGCAAATGCTTTTTAATATTGATAAATGTTAGGTAATGCACATTGGTAGTAGTAACCAAAAGTTTACATACTATCCTAATGGTGTGGAGTTACAGGAGGTCTCTGTTGAAAGAGGCCTAGGCATCTACATTGACTCATCTCTGCAACCTTCTAAACATTGTCTTGAAGCTGCTAAAAGAGGTAATAGGGTTTTAGGTATGATCAAGAGGAACTTCAGTTTTCTGAAAGAGGACATCGTAGTTAGGCTTTATAAGCAGTTGGTTAGGCCTCATCTGGAGTATGCTGTACAGGCTTGGAACCCTTATTTTGCTAAGGATAAGGCAGTACTTGAAAAGGTCCAGAGGAGGGCTTCTAGGATGATTAGTTCCTTAAAGAGGGTTCCTTATTATAGGCGGTTACAACTGTTGAATCTCACCACACTGGAGCTTAGGAGGTTACGTGGGGACTTGATCCAGGTTTTCAAGATTGTGTATGGTTTCGACAATTTATCCTTTACCGACTTTTTCATGTTTGCTAACAGTAGTTGTACTAGAGGTCATTGTCTTAAACTCCAAAAGTCGCATTGTAGGATTAATATTCGGCATAACTTTTTTTCTAATAGGGTTGTGAATGAGTGGAATGGTTTGCCTGAGAAAGTTGTACTTGCAAGTAGTGTCAATGGGTTTAAGTATGCTTTGGACAAGCACTTTAAGCATTGTAATCGGGTCTGAGTGTTTGTGTCTTCAGTTTTTTTCCCTCTCTCTATAGGGTCCTTGATGCGGACTTAAGTGTCCCTCCTGATCCTTTTTTCTACTAAACTAAACTACACTTATGTCCTTGCTGTTTTTGCTCTATTAAATGACGTTTTTCTTTTCTTCTATCTATCCGTTTTGTTTCAGAAGGTAAGTCTTCATGATGGTTAACAATTGAACTTTCATGTCATGACCTATTCCCTGTGCTAGTCAATTGGTAACGCACGACTTAATACAATAAAAATGGTTATCGATCATATAGATCGTAATGTCAATGAAGAGAGAAGATTGTTTGGAATGAATTTGTAACTCTAACATTATTCATGAATATATTGTGAGTTAGTGAGGTTAAGAGCAAACAGCAGAGTAAAAGGTACAGAAAACTGGTTGTAACAGTTATAGTAAACTGACATTTTAAAGTTACTGTGCTATTACTGTTTTTGCTCTATTATATGATGATTTGTTTGTTTTCTTCTTTCCATCTATTCGTTTCTTTATAGTCGGTAAGTTTTGCTCATGATTAACTTTTGTAGAACCGTGTAATGAACTATTCCCACGAGGGTCATCACTTCCTGTAACCTCTTTATTTTCATATGAAATTTTATTAAAATCTTACAATTTGCACAACATTGGTAACGCACGATTTAATATGGTCATCGATTACATAGATCGCAATGTCAATTAAAAGAGATGATTGTAATGAAATGAATTTGTTACTCTAACATTATTCATATATGTTTTGAGCTACTGAGGCTAAGATCCAAAAGCAGCGGAAAAGTTACGGAAAACTAGTTTCTACAGCTGGTGAAATCTCTCGTGCGTGGTTTAGCCCTCTATGGTGCAGAAAGTTAGACATTAAAACAGAAGGGCGATGATTGCTTTGGAATGAATATGTACTATAACATTATTAATTCATGTTTTGAGCTTGTGAGGATAACAGCCAAAGATAGGTGTAAAGGTGCGGAAAACTACCTGTTACAGTCTTACTAAACTGACATTTTAACGTCGCAGTGCTTGTGATTTTTTTTACTGTTTTTCCCTATTATATGATGATTTGTTTGTTTTCTTCTTTCTATCTATTCGTTTCTTTCCAGTTCGTAAGCTTTGATCATGATTAACATTTGTTGAACCGTGTTATTATATATATTGCCATTATGGCAATTAATTCCTGCAAAATATTTCGTTTTTATATACAATTTGAAATAAACAAAAATATACAAGAGTGAAATATTATAACTAGCAAACTTTAGTAACGCACGATTTAATAAAATATATGGTTATCGAGTGAATGAATGACAAATTCAATGAAAATACATCGATATGTTATGAGCTAGTGAGGTAAAGAGCCAAACGCAACGAAAAAGTAATCGAAAACTAGTTGTTTCTGTGATCATCAACTTTGCTAGTCAATTGGTCAAGCACGATTTAATACAATAAAATGGTCATCGATTACAAAGATAGTAATGCCATGAAGAGAGATGATTGTTTTGAAATGAATTTGTAACATTAATAATTAACCATCAAATGATATGAGTTAGTCGGGTTTAGAACCACAAACAGTGGAAATCCGATGAAAACTCATAATTTCACATGTTATAAACTCACATTTGAGGGCCACTGTGCTCATGTCTTTTCTGTTTTTTGCCTGTATTAAATGACGTTTGTTCTTTTTTCTATCTATCCGTTTCTTTTCAGGAGGTAAGTCTTTATCATGATTAACGATTGTAGATACATGTCATTACATATTACTCTTTCAAAGAAGCCAACAGTGAAATCAATTCCGATTAATTCTTTATTGTCATACAAAAATTTTTTTTAAAAATATGATAAATTTCACAACATTGGTAACGCACGATTTAATACAATAACAAAGTTATCGAGTATATGAATGGCAAGTACAATGAACATACATCGATTGTTTTAAATGAATTTGTAACTTTATTATTTAACGATGATTGATATTATTCACACGTTTGTTCTTTTCTTCTATCTATCCGTTTTGTTTCAGAAGGTAAGTCTTCATCATGGTTAACAATTGAACTTACATGTCATGACCTATTCCCCTGTGCTAATCAATTGGTAACGCACGACTTAATACAATAAAATGGTTATCGATTACATTGATCGTAATGTCAATGAAGAGATATGATTGTTTTGGAATGAATTTGTAACTCTTACACTATTCATTAATTTATTGTGAGAAAGTGAGGTGAAGAGCAAACAGCAGGGTAAAAGTTACAGAAAACTAGTTAATAAATGAAATATTATACTTTGCACAACATTGGTAACACACGATTTATTACAATAACTTGTTTATCGAGTATAAGAATAACAGGTTCAATGAACATACAACGATATGTTGTGAGCTAGTAATGCTAAGAGCCAAAAGCAGGGGGAACAATACGGAAAACTAGTTGTTACAGTTAAAATAAACTGACATTTTAAGTCACTGTGCTTGTGTTTTGAATATGTTTTATCTTCATTATATTACAAGTTTGTCTTTACTTCTATCTATTCGTTTCCGTTCAGATGGAAAGTCTTTATCATTATTAACGATTGTAGATACATATTATTACCTATTCCCTTCAAAATAAGCCATCAGGGAATCAATTCCTATGAAATCTCTATTTTCATCATTGACAATGTCAATCAAGTATTACACTTTTCACAACTTTGGTAACGCACGATTTAATACATTAAAATTTTAATCGATTATAAAAAGGTAAAGTTCAATGAAGACAGATCGATTGTTTTGAAATGAAGTTGTTACTTTAATCTTTGAACATTAATGATATGGACCAGGGATATTTTTTCTGCTTATTTTCATTATTAAAAGAAATGTTACAATTTTCACAGCAATGGTAACGCACAACGAGCATGTTTATCGACGATATGAACGACAAGTTTCATGAACATACAACGTTATGTTGTGAGCTAGTGAGGTTAAGAGCCAAAAGCAGGGGAAACGTTACGAGTAACAATTTTTGTTGACAGTTTTAGTAAACTTACATTTTAAAGTCACTGTGTTTTTACTGTTTTTCCTATTTATATGATAATTTGTTTGTTTCTTCTTTCCATGTATTCGTTTCTTTATAGTCGGTAAGTGTTGATCATGATTAACATTTGTAAAAGCGTGTCACTATCTATTCTAACGAGGGCAACCACTTCCTGTGAATTCTTTATTTTCATACACAATTTGAATGAAGTATAAAAAATTGCACCCCTTTGGTAAAGCACGATTCATTACAATAACATGTTTATCGATTATATGAATGACTAGTGAGGTTAGGGGCCAAATGCAGGGAAAAAGTTGTGGAAAAATAGTTGCTTCAGTTGTAATATATTTTGCTAGTCAATTGGTTTTAAAATGAATTTTTAAATCTAACATTATTAATTGATGTCGTCAGCTAGTAAGGTTAAGAGCCAAAAGCAGAGGAAAAGTTACATAAAACTAGTTTTTACAGTTATAGTAAACAGACATTTAAAAGTCACTGTGCTTTTGTTTATACTGTTTTTCTCTATTATATGATGATTTGTTTGACATGTTTTCTTCTTTCCATCTATTCGTCTTTCTTTTTGTAGTTGGTATGTGTTGATTATGATTAGCATATGAAAAAGCATGCCATTATCTATTTCCACGAGGGCAATCAATTCATGTATATTCTTTATTTTCATACACAATTTGAATGAGATACTATAATTTGAACAACATTGGTAGCGCAAGATTTAATGCAATAACATGGTCATCGATTAAGGAGATCGCAACGCAATTAAGAGAGATGAATATTTTTAAATGTATTTGTAACTCTAACATTATTCATTGGTGTTGTGAGCTAGTGAGGTTAAAAGGCAAAAGTAGCGGAAAAGTTACATAAAATATTTGTTACAGTTATCGTAAACTGACAGTTTAAAGTCACTGTGCTTGTGTTTTTACTGTTTTTCTCTTTTATATGATGATTTGTTTGTTTTCTTCTTTCCATGTATTCGTTCCTTTACAGCCGGTAAGTTTTGATAATGATTAACATTTTTAAAAGCGTGTCTTGATTTATTCCAACGAGGGCAATCAATTACTGTAAATTCTTGATTTTCATACACAATTAGAATCAATGTTATAATTAGCAGAACTTTGGTAACGTATGATTTAATACAAGAACAGGTTAATCGACTATATGAATGGCAATGGCGATGAAGCTGGAACTCACTTAACAAAAATAACTATATAATTTATCTGTTGATGATATGAGCAAGTGAAGTTATGAGCTAAAATCAAAGCGAAAGCTCATGAAAACTAGTTGTTTCACTACTAATATATTGATAAATGAAGTCACTGTGCTTGTGTTTTGAATATTTTTCTCCATTATATAATAAATAATTCTTTTCTTCTATTTTTTTTTGCCCCTCAGAAGGTACGTCTGTATCATTATTAGTCACGTTATTGAGTCACGTTTGTGTATACTTATCATTATCAAATTACTCTTCAAAGAAACCACCAGCCAGGGATATCAATTCTTGTTAATTCCTTTTATTGATAAATAATATTAATGGAACTGTTTTCATTTAACAATATTGGAAATAAATTAATGAAATAACATGTTTGTCGATTGTATGAATGGCAGTGTCAATTAATCATATATATAATCATCGATGATGATGAGTTAGTGAGGTGATGAGCCAAAAGCAGGGAAAAACTACAAAAAACTAGTTGTTTCAGTTAAATTAAAAGAGAAAATATACTCTGGGGTTTTGAAGATATTCTTACATCCACTGTGGAGTAGTTGGGTTTTATTCTCTTACAAAATTGAACTACCTTATTTGGATTTTACCGCTGCAATGTTATTTTAACATGTTTATTTTATCTAAGTTCTTTCTTTGCAATTACAGGCCCCATACAACTAAGGGGGAGACTTTGCAGGTATTGAAATATTGCCTATTGGTACCGATGAGGTGATACCAATTAGCTACATATTATTTTTACGCCTTTTGATGAATCTTGAAAGAAAATCAATCATGTTGGTTTGCTTGAAGCTATACAGGCTTTTGTACGAAGCGCGAATTATGGGAATGACGAGTGGCCATTACGAGTAAAATATATGAAAGTATCAAAGTGGCACAGAAAACAGCTTCAGTAAGATGGAGACAAGAACACAATTTAAAATGAACACCAAGGTTCTTAAAATAATAGCAAGGTAACAAACCTACCTATAGAATGAATACTCGAGTAGTGATACAAATAATAAAATATCACACTATAACTGAGTGTATTTGTTATGTTCATTAATTATGTGTATTGGATTTCATATGAAAATAGGCAAAGCAAATGATTATTCTCACATGTAAAGAAAAAAGCAGAGCAAACAAAGCAAGCATTGTTAAAGTAGACAAAGAAAGGAATACCAAAAGAATGATATCAATGATACTTTGAGGAGCAACAAGATAAAAAAGAACAAAAAAATAAAACCCAGTTTCAAATATATATATATATATATATATATATATATATATATATATATATATATATATATATATATATATATATATATATATATATATATATATATGTTGAGACTAGTTGATACTAGTGGAACACTAGTAGTAGTATATATATATATACATATATAACCTATGCCTGGATCCTCTGAATCCAGGCATAGGTTAAAATCCTACAGATTGGGGTAAACGTTTACATATTTGGTCGTGTGACCAAATCCCACAGTGGGGGCATGGTTGATTTCCTTCTTAAACACCAACCACAAAACAGTACATATATAGAGTACACATCTCCAAGGGCCTTTTTGTGGCCAGGTAAAGAATATGTAACACCATTTTTGTTAACCTATGCCCAAACATCATTTAATTTCACTTTTAAGAGGCATATGTTAACACAGGCACAATATAGTGTTATTATGTATGGGAGATATAAAACTATAGCATGCCAGTTTGCATACCTACACATATATGGAATAGCAAAATCACAGTCACGCTTATATGTAGATGTAATGGCAATCTACCAGTGGTGTCCTGGAAGTGGTGTAGGCGGATTTGATAGTCTGGTGGCATAGATAACAAGGGGCATATATGGGAGGCATGGGCGCAGTGTTAATCATGCAGGCGTAGGCAGAAATTTGTGAAGGAGGGAGTAAATCGTAAGGCATGGTTTCTGGACACTGGTGTTATGGAAATAGTGTAGATGGATTTGATGATCGGGGAATGGCAGTGAGGAGAAGCATGGATAGGAGGCATGAGCGTAGCGGTAATCATGTAGGCTCGTAGCCAGATATTTATTTTTTTACTTAAAAATTATCTCGAGGCGAGGCCTTATTATAAATGCATGAACGATAGAGTGGAAGGAGTGTTTTTTTAATGACGCAACGAATACTGCGTTCGAACACATGATTTTTTTCAATTTGTATGCTGATTTTGATAAGGACGTTTCTCAAATCTGGCATGTAAACTCGTTAAAGTGGTTTATTTCATTCTGGAATTGTTTTTCTGATTATTAATAGAGTTGCATCTCAGATTTGAATAGATCACAATGTGTTTAGCCTTGCAGTTTGATTCTAACAGAAAAATTTACAGTATCCAAAGGCACTGATATTTTTTCGATCTGTATGAATTTGTATAGGAAAAGTTTCTCAAATTGAGCATGTTAACTCGAAAATGTGTTTCATCTGATTCCTGAAAGTAGAAACAAATTTGTAACAACATTATTGAAATCAATATTGGTGATTCTCAGATTTGAATATTGTAAACTGAATAAGCATTACCGTGACGTTTTTTGAAAGTATAAACGTATGCGAAGTACTTCAATCTGGGACCGTTTCTTAGTGAAATTTACTTCTGTTAGTTAAAAAATGTGTTATTTTTTATGATTCCTGAAAGTACAAAAAAAATACATTTCTGAAAATAAATATTGATGGTTCTCAGATTGGAATTACAATACAGACCTGTTTGATGTAACTGTACTATAGCATGTAGCCGGCGTAGGCGCGATTTGTCCAGAATTCGTGAATGTTAACTTATATTTTAAATTGGTCCCGGAGCCAGAATTAGGTTATTAGAAATGTTTTTAACATAAATTTAAGTTTTGAAAAGCGATCTTCTAACTAAGAACGAAGGAAGGAAGCTAAAAAATAATTATCATAATTGATTGAGTACATTTAAAAAAAAATTAACTTCTTTGAGCAGAACATCTCCTCAATTCGTGCATGTTATCTCTAAATATGTTTTCTTTGATTTCTAAAAGTAGTAAAAAGGACAAATGGATTAGATACATATTTCTCTCAGTGGATCCCAAAGATAA
The DNA here is from genome assembly GCF_037975245.1 of Apostichopus japonicus. Lineage (NCBI taxonomy): Eukaryota > Metazoa > Echinodermata > Holothuroidea > Aspidochirotida > Stichopodidae > Apostichopus > Apostichopus japonicus. The sequence goes on from NC_092568.1 coordinate 40,254,187, forward strand.
ACACCAAAACAACCACTGAGTAAATGACCTCCATTGTCTTCCTCACTACCACAATGTGACTCTGGTGATATCTGACTTCCATGGTCATCCTCACTACCACACTGTGACTCTTATCTAGTGGTATCTGATTTTCATTGTCTGCCACACTACTACAGTGTGACGCTGAATATCTGACTTACATTGTCTTCCTCACTATTACAATGTGACTCTGTAATATAGCCAAATACATGCGACAAGTACTCAGGAAAAATTTGTTCAAATACATAATTGAAGAATCAATTGGGTTAACTAAATATACACACATGCAGGGGGTACGAAGCTTCCAAAAAAGTAGGGGCACAACATGCTATAAGCCGATACACACCGGCCATATCACTTAAATATATATGATGTGCTAGTATGCTATCAATACTATATGGTGCACGTGACTCTGTCAACCTACATCTGTACTTTTGCCCATCCATAATTTAGAACTTCCGCAAAAGTTCTCCTGTGTTCATTCCTTGAACAAAACTCTTTAGCAACCTCGGTTAAATCCTTAGCAAGTACAAAATATAAATAATTAAAATAAAATATTAGAATTAACAAGGCTTAAGGTATCCAAAAGACAGTTCTTCATCAAAGTGGCACATTTTATTTGCCAGTAGGGCTCATTTGCTATTTTGGAAAAAAGTGGGGGCACGTTCCCCACGTGCATGTGTATGATTCGTGCTGACAATGATATCCTTTGTTCTCTCCAGGCAGAATTCAATTGGACGTAATCCAACAGAATGCTCTGATGGGCCAAAAGTCAAAAGTGGTCAACCTAAGCTCCATGTTATGAATTCTTTCGAATTGGTGAACTGATTATGTGATATTATAGAGTAATAACTGAAGCTAATGGAATATATTTTTTCTACCAAAGCATGCAAAATGTGCTACTTATTGGGTGATTTTAACGAGGAATTAGAGAGTGCGACATGACGAAATTATTAAACCCAGTATCACTAGTTAATATGGAGAGAGATCCCCGACTTTTATCTTGATTGCTAGTTACTTATCCTGACGTAATGATATGAGACCCAAATATTTCAATCATTTAAATTATGCATATTAGGTCAATTAAATCCCCTTCCTGTCGGATATTTTTATTAATTAACTAATATTTGAGTGACTTAATTTATTTTATTTTAATTATGGAGAAACTTTCAAGTAATAATGACTACAACAAAAAATGATCATATATGACTTCATAACATGGACTAGCTTAATAAAGCCACGAACTCTCACTGCTGTCATTTGTGTTTCTTCCCTTCTGCAAATTTTATTCGTAAATGTTTGCGAACATTTTCTGCACTCTGTGTAGAATTGGAACGTTTATGCGCAAGCAATTTAAAGCGTTCAAGCCGAACATAGAATATGCTCTCTTTGTGCGCAAGACAAACGGTTGAGAACTGGCAAAATATGTGCATATTGTACCTTATAGTAGGGCATGCAAATACGTACTTTGAGAATGCAAGCTTTTCGCGCACAACAGGCACAAAAGTGTCAATATTTTGACGTATTTCGTGTAGAAAAACATGTCATATTCAAAATCATTTTAACTGCTTGTAGAATTTTAGCGCTCCACTCAGAAAGCTTCATAATGGTCCCTGGAAATGCCTTGAAATGCCCCCCCCCCCCCCCCACTTTCACACACACACTACTGTGTGTAATCTGTTCATGTAGCTCACAATATCATGTCAATTTTGCATAGTGAGTAGTAGTTTATGCAGGATAACAGATTCCCTCGTTATGTAGTGAAAGTGCAAAAACTTTGATGGATTTCTATATTCAGTCACAGTCACCAAAGTAAGAAATTTTAGCACGATAAGTGGCTTGAGTGAGTCGTTTTGCCTACAAAGCGTTGTCCGAACATGGTTAGTGAATTAGGCCTGGCTAGGTTGATTAGGCTTTGCCTACCTCAATACTCAGATTACTGGCTAGGCCTATACTGCTTACGCCCTTTTGCCACATTTACAGTGTTTGGAATATTTTTGAATATTATTATATTAATTATAGATATGTTAATAGTCTTAACTATTCAAGACTTAAGTTATGACCTAAACTAGCCTAAATTAGACCAAGAGCAAAGCTACGACTATACCCATAAGTTAAACTAAGCCTATTTAAGTAATATTTAATTGATAGTAATATAAGCCCAGGACGTCATAACTGTCATCCAATGTTATTCTGTCAAGTTTATTTATCGTTCGGGATACAGTTTCAATTAAAATGAGGAGGTGATAATTGTTGTCATTAGGCTTTAGTCATATCGCATGCGAAAGGACGCCGTAACCGGTATATGGGCCTAGGCTAACTACATCCAGGGTGCACTTATATCCAGAAGGCCTGGATGGGCAATGGATTGTGGGCACCTGATGCATGTATCGGAGGTCCATCAGGACAAACAATGATGTAGAGGATAATTAAAGGATAGGAGTCAATACTTAATATCCTTTAAAAAATGAGATATACAAGTGTTTTACAAGAGTTAATAGTCGTATTAAAAATTGCATTACATTAATAAATAAAGGTGATTGCAGACATTTGCTCCATAATATTGAAAGCTTTTTAACTTGTTCCTTTACAGGGTGGCATCATCTTGTCCAAGGGAAAATTGAAGGCACTGGAGGGTCAAGGATATCAGAACATACAAATAGGATCCTGGGCAATTTTTATGAAGAACCCCAATAGAGTTTCAGGTATCAGGAACTAACTCCTCGCCTGTCCCTACGGGGAGAAAAGAGGGCATGGGCAGGGCCTTGGGGGTAGTTCCCAAGTGCGCTCAACCATGGTTAACTATTGCCCCACTCATTTTGTGTTTGGGCAGTTTCGTAAAGTACCCAACAAGTTTGTTATTGATCAATCATTCCATTGTTCAGTTAGTATGCATACAAACTAAAGTGTCACACACAGATATGCCGACCTGACTTTATAGGTTCCATTGCTTTAAACGAAGAAACAAAAACTATTTCCAATAATTGATATCATCGCTGTTCAGCTATACAGCATGTCCTTCATAGTGTACACACCAAGGTTGTAACTGATTTCTTCACAAGGGACCACTTCACAGATAAAGGGGAGGAATGGCGAGTCTGGGGGCTATGATACTGTTATGAAAATCTGTGGGTACCTATTAGGTATTGTTGTTGCATTTGAACGTTATTAGGAGACATGTTCTTTTGATTTTAAATAGAAATACACAAGGACAGAGAAGTGTCTTTAATTTCAGCTACCAGTTATTTAGTTAGGTGTATTATACTTCTTTTATTGGTGAATATACTTTTAGACTGCTAAAAACTTCTCTCCCCCTTATTTTGGTGATATATACACCCGTGCGGATGAAATTCTCCTGAAAGCCATTTTAACCTACCAATTACAGTACCCAAGGCTAAGAACCCTAACTATAGTATCCCCCGCCTCAATACAATGCGCATGCCTAACAACAAATAAAATTTCACTCTATTCAAGCCCAATGTAAAGATGTAGTGACCAAAAATACCATACCCACCAACGTATTCGTAGGCGCCGACTTTATCTACATATGTGTAATATTTCATACCAATTAAGAATTAGGGATAGTTACTATATCTACACATAGGCATATATATATTCTCGCTCTGGACATGACTTTATCAAACGAATACAACATGTTAATGAGAATACATCACTTGTTAAAATCATCTGGGTTTTTCTAAAAGACATACTTAATAAAGTTTAAACTTAGCAAGACCAAATCATTTCACACGACAGCTCGATTTTACCTCTTTCACGAAGATCGATAACTACATCCAAATAAGATAGCGCTGGTTAACTAAATTTATTATTACCGCCACTTGTACTTAGGCTAATCATCAATCATCCTTCTAAACCTAAGCTATCCTAAGAATCTACAGTCTCGAAGCAAAATTCCAGCCAAATTGTATCCTCCTTCATCGACCTAAATCATTTCAATGCGCCTATAATAAGTTCGGTAAGCCATTCTGCTCCTCAAAAAAAAAAAACAGTATTTTCTGCTGACAAAAACGTTGTAAAGGAAAGTACCGTCAAGGGAGAATAACGGGAACCTTAATTCTGTCCATTCTTAAGCAGTATTAGAAGAGCGTGTAGTTTTTAATTATTATATTCTATAGACAGGTTTCTATTGTTAAATATATTTCAAGGGCGTAGGAACCGGGGGGGGGCTGGGGGGCGCCAGCCCCCAGTGAAAAATGTAGAGGGGCGGAAGTATCATTCCGCCCCCCCCCCCCGGTTCGCAAGTCAGAAAACCCCTTTTTCATTTCCAAATGAGAAAAAAAATCTCATTTGGAGCACCAAATTGCATCTAAGGCCAGGTGAAAATACAAAATTTAAGTTTACAAAATGGAGTGGGTGTTGAAGTGTGCTATATTGCACCAAATTGCATCTGAGGCCACCTGGAAATGCAAAAAAATCCAAAGGGGAGGGGGACACCCCCTCCCCTTAGACCCCTCCCCCAGGCTGGCCATCAGTCTTCAGCCCCCAGATTTTCAAAAGAACCTTCCTACGCCACTGATATATTTAATGTTTTTAGGGGGGAGGGGGTTGTTATACAATAAAGATATCAACAATGATGGCTCAACAGAGAATTATCCAGAAAAGTGTTTTGATTGTCTCCACGAAGAGCTAGGTCCTGTAGACTTAAATAGTGAGTCTTTGGAAGAAATTGTCAGCGATGCTTCTGTTTCCAGTAATGGAGAGAATGGATCGATGATGCAAGGTAGCGAAGATGAAACTATTTCCAAAGGAAGTCAGGCTCACTATGTTCAGAATCATAATTTCGTTGGAAATTTTAGGAGATTTGCAAATCTACACATTTTTGGAAACTGTATACTGTAAGCAATGAGAAAATCAATGTTTACTATTTGCCGGACGCATATATGGCATCCATCTTGGATTTTCAAAATGGCCGCTTTAAAAATGGGTGTTTATATCTCAACATGTTGGGGACCCAGAGTCCTGATTTTAACGGCTAAACCTACATTAGTAGGGGCAAGGAATCTAGTGGTACCAAGTGCAATAAGCTAAACGTAACCACAAGGCGGTCATCTTGGATTTTCAAAATGGCCGCCTTAAGAATGGGCGTTTCTCAGTATCTCAACTTCTAGGTGACATAGAGTCATGATTTTAACGGCTAATCCTATATTTTTAGGGGTGAGGAATCCTGTGGCACCAAGTACAATAGGGGAAACATAATAACAGATGGAGATGATAGTAGATGATCCCTTAGGCCTATTTGGTTTTACTCATGTTTAGCATTTGAAAGCACTAATTGCACTCAATAGAAGATGATTCATGGTTCTAGAAAGCCAGAAACCAGATTGTGACATCAAAAAGTTTTGATCCGACCAGGTAAGACATGAAATGTGTAGTTGATTTCTTAGGATATAACCCAAGCCTTTGTTTTATGTGTCTTTTCTAAACGTGAACAATTCTCTGTATCATTCTAAGGAGTATTTGTATGTAACTAAACGCAACTCCACTACTGTGTGCTATATGCAAAATGGACGGTATCCAGTCAAAACGTCCCTTTACCAAAACGTCCCCGCTTCTTAAGACCAAAACGTCCCCGCTTTTTACCAAAACGTCCCCGCAGTCAAAACGTCCCCGTGAGTCAAAACGTCCCCGCTTTTATAATCAGTTGGAATTCAAGTGTGGATGTTTTTAGTTCAAATCAAAGAGTAAGGATAGGTATAGTTTAGGTTGAAAACACAGTTTTTAGGAGTGGGAAGTGCCGGGTATGAGGGCGGAAACATTTTTGAGTATAATTTTCTGAGGTAAGATACTAGAAAAGGGAATGCAAGAGGGCTGTAGGGTAATAGCATTTTTTTAAACACGAGTTGGTTTCTGAATGAATGAATATATAACGATATTGAGGAAAGGGGAAAAGAATTTTTGTTTTGTTTATGTACAAGTTACTTTTAGAATATGCGAGACGGACTGGATGAAAGTGATATATATTTTCGTACAGCACATACGTTTATTTTTTTCTGAAGACACATTATATTTTTGATTTTCGTGATTGTTTGCCTATTTTGCTACCCTTCTCCAGAATTTATTCTGCCTTTCTTATTTTTGGATGGTCTAGAAGTGGGACTACGGCTAATGCCCCAGCCCCTTTCCCGTCTATGTCCTAAACGAAATATAGTCCTTCATGATTTATTTAGCGCCTGTAATCCAACTTGCATGCCGATAACTTAGCCAAATAATAACTTAAAATTAATATATATTAACAACTGTGAATGAATGTATTAGACGGGGACGTTTTGACTTACGGGGACGTTTTGACCAAAAGCGAGGACGTTTTGGTACGGGAACGTTTTGGTAAAGGGACGTTTTGACTGGTAAGCAAATGGACACTCTGTTTTTGGACATATTAAATAAGTTTTTGAGGTGTGAACCTAATTGCAAATTTCAGACAACTCGGTGCTTATGTAGTCTAGTATACCTTAATGCAATGAACAGTTTCAAAGTGTCGGGCTTGTCATTTGTAAAAGATGCACATTTAGCTAACATTAACTGTTTATATTCACCTTTAAGGAAAAAGCAGAGCAAACAAAGCAAGCATTGTAGAAACGTAGAAAACGAAGGAATACCAACAAGAATGACAAAAATAATCAATTGAGGAGCAAAAGATAACAGACGAAAGTATACCCAAGAGGGTATAATGACAATATGACTAGTAATGTTTTAATAGTGTTAAGACGGCAAAGGGGAGGCAGTAAATATTCCATTATGTTGAAACCCTACAAGTATACCGGTACGTAATTGCCCATGAAAAGTGTGAATAAATTGCCAATGTATGTAGTCAACGTTTTAATAAATACACCTCGTCAGTAACATCGAACAGATTACACACGCCCGGACATGTCTGACTTCTCCCTCAGTCATGGAAATTCGGTCACCCTGGGGAATCCCACCATGGGTGAACCTCCTAGAGAAGCTAGTCAGGAAAATTGACCATCACTATGGCATTTGTTGCAACTGACATAGTATATGTATATGGCCAACTGGTAAAGGCCCTACAATTCTTCATCCTCCCTATAAGAGTGATGACATGATAACTTTTACACAAATATACAATTGACATCATTTTCTGAATTGGATATATTTCAAACGTAAAACAGGTGTAAAGGATTAATAGGTATCAATAACACAAACAAATTATGACACATAATTGGAATAGAGAAAGAATATCCTCTACATGTTTGGCATGCAAGCAGGGAGAGTTAAATGCAACACGATAAATGGAGAAGATTGCAATTGAGGAAGATAATACTCAAAATTCTCCATTTGTAAAAATGAGAGATGAGATTGCTACAAAATTGCAATCATTCAAAAGAAAATAATGCACATTGTCTCACAAGTAGATATTGTGCAACTGCCTTCTTCTCTATTTCTTATAAGAAACATTCAAACCACAATTATCAAAGTATTTCTTTACAAAAGCACATGACAACATTTTGATTTCATTACGATACAAGGAAACGAGGGCAGACAAATTTCAGATAATCTAAGCCGACATATAATTTGTAGACAGTTCCCCCATTCGTTAGTTTAAAATCTAGCACAGATGAAATGCTGCATAAAACAATACGCTTGATGAAAAAGATGTATTTTTTATCTTCATTCCTCTATACCTGTGATATATATTAATAACATACTTGGTGTGGTAAAATGTATATGCATGAGTACAACACGTACAACACATGGTCATTTATGATCCATTAATACGTTAAATCCCACTAAGGCTTAGAATTACTGACAACTAGTTCCACTTAAAGTGTTTTGTTTTGCAAATCTTCCAATCAATGGTCATACATTAGTATTTTAAACCAAATAACACCAATCCACACATATTCACAAATTAGATATGGAATCATAGGATACATTAATATCTCATTAAGGTTTTATATTACTATATGTTTTTATGAAAATGAAATAATTAAAACATTCATAAAAACCACAATAACAATAACAGGAAAATAAAAGAATAAAAGAAAAGAAGGTATACATTCTAATCTTATATATGTCCATTTTTTTTATTGGGAGGGCACATTGCTTACAAAGTGTTTTCCCACAAGCTATTGCAGTTGACAATTGTTACAAGAGATCAAATGTAAGATAGACTTATGCTGTGTCAATTATCCAAGTTAAATGTATCAAACGTTTTGATTGGATGGATTTTAAATGGCCTACTTGGCTTTCCAAAGCCTTTCACTTGTAGTGGTTAACCTATGAGGTTACATGACAACTGTACTCATTTAGTGTAAATTTTTATTACCTTTCTTTGCATTTACTAATGCTTATTTTATATGTACATACAGTACAATGCTGCATGCAACACATATTTTGTTTTTGTGCATAAGATATTACTATACTTTAATCGAAAAGACTTGATTCTTAAAATGCAGATCCCTTCATGCATTTAATGTAAAACAAAGTAAAGGTGAAATGATTACCAAACATTACTGTGTAATTGCTTTGAGTAGTTTGCCCTCCTTAAAACTGTAGTTCTTATAACTACATATCCTACAGTTTATCATGATGGGATGAGTATCAACAAATAGTCATTGCAACTTACACATCAAAGCCCTTATAAAATATAAGCCTCTGCAGTAAAGGCCTAATGCATAATGCAATGTAATAGGCAAAAGTACTTTTATTAAACTAAATTAGTAATAATATTTAGGGACATGGACAGAGTCTAATTAAGCAGAAGTTGACATGAATTGACACTATTTCTTGTCTAATGTTTATAATTGTTTGTTGGAAGGGTAATTAAAGTAAATATACCTTAACAAAATAAGCACCCGTTGAACCACAAATTAGGCACCAAAGTGTGAGTAGGACTCCAAATACAAACTCTACAAAGAAAAAGAAATTACCATTTAATTTTCTTTTGAAAAAATATAAAACATGCCAGGATGATACTACAAATTACATCTATGTAATTTCATCTGAATGGGACACTACGATATGACAACTGTAAATTGTTATAACGTTCAAGTTAAATGAAAAAAAAACATTAGCCAGTTTACAGATACATGGATACCATGATCAGAATGTAACAAGCAACCATAACTTTGTCATCCTGTTAAGAAACATTTCTAAATGACTGTTACCCCAAACACAATTTAAACCATTACTTTTCAACAGTGTAATCCCCACATATGAAGCAAGTTTAAACTTGATGAAACAAGGCAGTTTTAACTTTTAAATGTGAGGAACTTGCCGGACATTTAGAAGAGCTTAATATTGAACGATGCAATTACGCTGACGGCAGAAGCGATCGGCAGAATCGATGCTTATTGAAGAGCTCATATGACCGACTAATTATCAGAATTTCCAGCACATTTGGTTAAAATATTGACGTATTAACATCAACATTTCAGAACGGGTAATATCACCAAACTGGCAATCACCATTAATTATCCTTTATTATATCAATATATTTAATTTACCGAGATCTTTCAGAGAATAAATCATCACTAACAAATACTTTCCTTTCATGAATTCCTTTAACCATTTGAGTCCTTTCGTTTCTTTAAAATAGATACTTTCTCAAATCTGGCAATAATCAACAATATTTTGTTATCATTTTCATAACAAGAATTTCATCTTATTTTCCAAAAATAAATCTTTTTAATCCATCAATCTATACCTGAGTGTCATTAATGTTGACCTTGATGAATACACTCAACGATCTAATTTTGTTTCAGTCTTTTATCTTTACCATCTCTCTTACTATGTTACTGTTTACTAGTCAGTTGTTCATGTTTTTCAATCAGTGTTTCCACTATGGAAGGATCGGCTAGGGTAGAAGTATCTCCGAGGCTTTCTTTCTCTCCAGCACAAATCTTCCTTAGTATCCTTCTCATAATTTTACCAGAACGAGTCTTTGGAAGTCCTGGAGTGATCTGTCACCATGATAAGAAAAAAAAGTATGATTATTATACAGACAAACGCAACCTACAGCTGGGTAATTCGACCAATGAGAACAGCAGGCGCAAGCTTTCTTCCAGAAAGTTGAGACATTTGTTTCGACGATACAGCAAACCCTTGTTACTCTCAACAACATTCACCTCATAAATTGCAAATAATTTACATGAAACACAACTCTATTGTTTTAAGCATTTAAATGATGCTTCCTTCATTTTCATGCCATCTGTTTTGTATTTGTTTGATCACGTTTACTTATGATCACCCAATGACTTTATTCAAACCTTCATTGATAAACCTTTGACCATAACTGACAGCCTCCATGCACTTAACAGTACAACTTCAGGTAACCTTTGACCTTAACTGACAGCCTCCATGCACTTACCAGTACAACTTCAGGTAACCTTTGACCTTAACTGACAGCCTCCATGCACTTACCAGTACAATTTAAGGGAAACTTTAACCTTAACTGACAGCCTCCATGCATTAACCAGTACAACTTCAGGTAACCTTTGCCTTAACTGACAGCCTCCATGCACTTGCCAGTACAACTTAAGGTAACCTTTAACCTTTAACTGACAGCCTCCATGCACTTACCAGTACAACTTCAGGTAACCTTTGACCTTTAACTGACAGCCTCCATGCATTTACCAGTACAACTTCAAATAACCTTTGACCTTTAACTGACAGCCTCCATGCACTTACCAGTACAACTTCAGGTAACCTTTGACCTTTAACTGACAGAATCCATCACTTACCAGTACAACTTCAGGTAACCTTTGACCTTTTACTGACAGCCTCCATGCACTTACCAGTACAACTTCAGGTACAGCATAGCCAGCTATCTTTTTTTTGGTCATTGCTTTTAATTCTGCAATTATCTGTTCTTCAGGTTCTGTTATACCATCTTTCAGGATTACATAAGCATAGACACCTGCAATAATTACAAAAACAATACAAAATAATTACATGAAATATAAAGGGATGTTAATGACAGCTGCACTAAGTATTAAGTTCTAATGTTATCTGTTCTTATGTTCTTTATGAGCTAAATAACTTTCAGAGCATCTTCTGAAGAAGATTCTCCTCTAACCACGACATCAAAAATTCTCTACTTTACTCACCCTCAGCAGGTAACACACTATAACAAATCCACCTTTTTTTTATCACTATGAATCTTTCCTTCTACTTCTGTCCACTTTCAGACAGAACCTGATTTCAGAACAATAACTTCAAGACTAAATTCAGCAGATAGAACAAGTGTCTATCAAAAATGTTATGTCAATACTTGTTTGTTCATCACACCTCTTCCACAAACCTTGAGCAAGCTAGAACAACGGCATGTATTTATTTTCAATATTTGGTTGCTAAGGAAGTTGTGTAAATCTACATCATTGCTGTTTCATTATAATCTTAATAGCAGGCAGGTCCAGCACTTTAATCTACATCTAGTTGCAGGTTCACATTGCTTACACATAAACAAACAGAAGTAAAAGTGCTATATACTGTGGATCTGACAACACAGGCACAATAAAAATAGAGAAAATAGAGAAGAGAGGTTTCATCCTGAATATTAGGTGTAAGACATCACAGTGTTTGAAAGTGCATGTGCAGGTGAGAAAAGAAATTTAACATCTTTGGTAAAAAAAAAACAGGTAAAGAGGTAAATATGTCAACAAAAACTGGCAAAAGCTAAGCAATGCTACATAACTCAGCCAGAAGAAACTATAATGCAAGATGTATTAAACAATAGCAGTGATCAATTTATATGCTTCAAAGAGATAAAAGAAAATTTAAGTCCAGCCAAAACATGAGGCTTGCAATAGATGCCTACATTGAAAAACATGGCAAAAATGGTGCACAACTTATTTGCTAACCACATGACAAAGAATATATAACATATTTGGCTTGTTGCTAGATATGACAAATGGTTTTGATGCTCTTTTCCAAGCAAGACAAACTTTCTGGAACATTTATATTTTATGTTACGAGTTGGCAAAATTAGAATCAACATTGTAATCAATGTAATATCATCCAGCATTGCACAATGATTTCACCAAATCTGTCAACAGCATTGTCTTTTGAAAATGATTTAATACTGTCCTTGGCATTTTCTGATACTATTAAGACAGTGTTCAAAGGAAACCTATATTCGTTGTTTCGATTGTGTAGTTTCAATATTTACTTTAGGTTTCACTACATTTATAAACTATATATTCCTCAGTGGCAAGAAATAACAAGTTTCACAATTGCCGCTACTATTGAGTTATGTAATTCCACAGTATTCTTTGATCAGGAATCTGTAGTGAACAGAGGTGAAAATTCGAATAAACTATATATCTCTATACATCCAAGACCAGTGCCGTAACTAGGTCAGTTAGGCCTCCAGAACATGGGCCACAGAGGGCCACACTGTCAAAGAACAAACAATATGAACATCAATAGGCTGTCTTCAACAGACAAAGCCTGAGAGGGGCACGTCTAGATGCCTAGAGGTGTCAAATCTAAAACCAACATGGAACATAGAGTCTCCTTAAGATTCAATTTCTATTACTGCACAGGTGCTAGGTTGCTCCTCGCTATGCCACTGTTCACGGCCGGTTTTTTTTATACCCTCTATGTCACTGCATGATTCAATACTACCACACAACCTAGTCAAGGTAATACTGTACCTCAGTGGCAGGAATAGACCAGTTTTAAAAATATTGTTTCAAATCAAGCCTGAACTGCACAGAAACCCACTACTCTACAGCTAGTTCATCTGTTGAAGGAATACACATATTTTATAACTGAGAGTTTTATTTCCCTTTTATGAGAGTATCTCTGATCTGGCAACAGGGAATAGGTGACATTGTTACTTCAATAAAGAGGCAACAGGTCTTTTTGGTAAATTGCCATGTCCATTACCCAAACACAAACTGTACCTTGGTGAAGACTTGAAGTCAGAATATCAGCTGCTCCTTTGAACACATATACCAATTTAACAGAAATATTACCATTCATCCCAGCATTCATTCGTCCTACCAAGTTTGTTACTTTTCAACAACCATAACTTAACTTTAAGAGAGAAATAAATCAAATCAATATGGCCTGCAGAATCCTAATCAGCTCCTGTCCTCCACATGCTCAATTAATCTCAAGTAAGGAGTTTTCTTTCACAGCTCATTCTAAAGATTAACATGATCTGATGCACTATCATACAAAACAACAACAACAAAAAATTTGTAGTTCCTTTACCTTCTCCTTTAATGTCATGAGGAAAACCAACCACTGCTGTCTCTGCCACAGCTTCATGTTCATCCTAGAAACAAAATAGAAAAGGTTAAAGGTCACAACATTAAAAAAAAGGCAACGCTAACTAACTTTCCAGCAACATATCTTATCCATTTCTGAGAGCAGCTCCATCTTTCTCAAATTAGTATAAATGGGAATGTTAAATATAGGACATCTTAGTGAATGGGGAAAGTTTCTTTCCAAAGTTAGCTTTAGAAAGTTACACAGTATGACATTAGATTTCAAAAGCAACACAATATGACATAATTACTTTTAAGAATTTACGAAGTGTGACATAGTTAGCTTTCAAGAGCTAAACACTGCTACATAACTTATAACTATCATGCAGGATGTATTAAATAACATAGCTAAGCAGTGATCAATTTATGTGCTCGAAAGAGATAAAAAATTACCATTCTGAGCTTGAAGTCCTTAACAGTTTAAGCTAACATTCTTCTGTATTTGCTTCAGTATTAAAGCTTTTGAAGAGAATGCTGCTATGATTGAGAAGTCAAACCCTATAACATTCATATGTTTACATTCGCAGGCTGTTTGCAATAGATACAATGCTTTTTCTCTCTTTAATTTCCAGTATTAATCACTTAGTTTTAAGAAGCTCAACATTATTACAGTATTAAGACTGAGGATATACAGGTTTAAGTAATAGTATCAAGTATCCAAACAGTATTACTTTCCCTAGTTTTAAGAAGCTCAACAGTATTATATGGCATTAATACCATTAAGCCTACTTTCAAAGGCTTCATTTATCTCAAAAGGAAGTTTTATTTCACAAAACAACTCACATGTTACTATACAACTATTTCATCATAAATTGCACAAGATAAATTCTACATGAGTTTCGTTCGTACAATATTCATTGTTTTTCTTCCTTACCTGCAAAGTTATAATCTTTTATGACACCACTATAAATTCCCTTTCACCATTCCATTTTAAACATACAAATGCTAATTCCCATATTGCCTGAATCACTAATCAGGAATTACTTTGTGTTTTTTCAAGATCAAATGCATTATAGGAGTGTAAATGGCGTGGCTCAAATGGTTACATCCACAGTGAATATATTTTTTCCCATCTGAAATGGTTTTCTAAATTGAAAAGATTCCAAATTTGCGTTAAAATGTTGAATTGGAAGCCACCCGACGTGTAAGTTGTAATCCATAAGCCCTTGCGGGCCTCTCCCACATTTGTGGTCGCTTAAGCGTGGTAAAAATAACTGCTGATTATTATTATTATTATTATTTATTATTGGTGTTATATTTCACATGTGACTCTCTTACCATTGCATCCTCCACCTCTGCACAATGAATACATTTATACCCGGTTGTTGATTTCACATGTGAATATCTTACCATTGCATCTTCCACCTCTGCTGTTATATTTCACATGTGAATATCTTACCATTGCATCTTCCACCTCTGCTGTTCCCAGTCGATGACCTGTGACATTGATGACATCATCCATCCGTCCTGTGATGTGATAGTAACCATCCACGTCTCTGTGAGCCCCATCCCCAGTGCTGTAATAACCTAATATATGCAAATAGATGGACCTTCCTCATGCAGTCATAATGATGATAACATTTTTTGGTTAATTGATGATAATTCCATTCTCATCCCTTTCTGGGTCCGTCCAGTTGCCATTGCAGTAATAACCTAACGTAATGCAAAGTTTTGAAAGGACATTGCTCACTCTTATTATAATTTTCTACATTTTAATTTTACTTTAATCATTTTCTAACTCCGATCACATCTCTGTCTGGTTCACCGCCACATCCTGCAAATGCATATGCATAATAACAGGACAATATCCAAACATACTGATGGGTAATTTTAATGTGATGATACTTTTCACATTTCATAATGATTCAGTTCACTCTTACAGAATCTCTTTCTGGGTATACCTTTTCTACAGTGCAGTAATAATAACCAGATTGATAAAAGTCAACAGGTTTACTGTTAACTTTTGACATTTCATTTTTAAATTGATAAAAAATTCCAAACTCATCTCACTTTTGGGGTAACTATTACCGTACGAGAATAATAAAACATTTAAGTGATAACTCTTTCGCTACTGCAATAAGACTCCAAGACTCAGTTGACCTGTGACCTCACCTGGAAAATCTTTGAGATATGTAGCGACGAACCTCTCGTGGTTACCGTAAATAGTTCTGGCCAAACCTGGCCATGGTTGTTTTATGCACAGAGCACCAGAGACATTGTTGCCTTGGATTTCTTGTTTCTATGGAGAAAACAAAATAAAAACATATTCAATCAATGAGGGCAGTTTTCTTTCACTTTCCAGAAGACAGATTCTTAACTGACAAATATGTAAAAAAACATCACTGCTGTATGGTTATTTTTTGATTGTATACGACAACCAGCCAAACCGCTTCAGGAAATACTGATGTATCCAATAAATAGTATTATGAATACATTTCAAAAAAGAGATGCATAATATTGGCATCAATTTTCTTGCTGCTTAGGAGGGCTGTAAAATGGCTGTTACCAAATCCTTTTTTTTTTGATCAATCTAAAATTAGGGATGCCATACATTTCACATATTTTTCACCCTCTTAAATAGTACTTCTGTTCCACTTTGTTGTTCTGACTTGATAGCTGTTCATTCTGGAGACTGGATTAGGCTACAATAGATATCACACAAATATCCTGCAGACTATATAGGTACAATAGATACCACACAATATTCTGGAGACTATATAGCTAAAATAGATGCCACACAACATTCTGGAGAGTGGAATTTTGCAAGATTTTCGAGAAAATTGTTTGCTTGAAGAGTGTTTTCCCGGACCATATGATATGCTCAAATAAGCAGTTTCTTTTGCATAGCATCAGTAATCGATATGATCCTGATGGCAACCCGTATTGACGCGCACATTAAAAATTATACAAAATTGGTCATAACTTCTGTTAGAAGCTTTTTTTTTATTTAAATGTCATAAAGTCATTTAATTGCTTTTGGCCGGACAGTTTTGTATGGTAGCAACCTTACTTTCTGAAAATACTAGACGGTCAAGTTGATCATGAACCTCGTAGAATTTTCAAACCAGTCCAGACATGTTTGGTTTCACCAAATCCTTCATACCATGCAACAAAAGTACATTTTTTGAATATTTTTGTGGTAATACTTGAATTTTTCATTTTGTTCAAACATGTGTTTAAGCATCATGTAACGTAGTTAAATACACATTTGCCCAAAATGCAATGATTAGGGGTACAGTAGACCCAGTATATTTTATGGGTTCCGGCGTGTCTACGTTCCGACAATTGTTTTTGACTCTGAAGTTCTTTTGACCAATATTTTTGACCAATATGTTTTCGGAGTTCGGACCAAATTTTTTTAAGACCCATAATTTTTTGGACCAAAATATTTTGATGACACAAATTGTTTTTACTCTAAAATTTTTTATGACCAATTTATTTTCGGACAAGCACTATTTGGGTCATAAAAAACTTTGGGCCCTTTTATTTTTTGGTTTCATAAATAAAAATTGGCGCGTCCGAAAAAAATTAGTCCCCCCCCAACCAAATCAGGTCAGAAAAATTGTGGGTCCAAAAAAGTTGATTCCACAAAAAAAAATTGGGTCCAAATAAAATTGAGTCCCCCCCCAAAAAAAAATTAGGCCGGAAAAAATTTGGCCAAAAAAAAATTAGTCCCCCAAAAAAAATCGGGTCCGAAAAAATTGAGTCCCCCCTAATAAATAGTTAGTGAGACAAAATTTGGGTCTAACAAAATTGATTCCACAAAGAAAATTTGGGTCCAAAAAAATTGAGTCCCCCCCAAAAAAAATAACTTACTGTAAGCCAGACAAAATTTGGGTAAAAAAAAAAATGAGTCCCACAAAAAATTGGGTCCAAAAAAATTGAATCCACAAAAAAATTAGTCAGACAGAATTTGGGTCTAACAAAATTGGGCCCCCCCCCCCCAGAAAAAAATTGGGTTCAAAAAATTAGAGTCCAAAAAAATTGTCGGAACTTAAAGAGACGTCGGAACATAGAGACGTCGGATATGTCACCCTTCTTAATACATTGAGAAATAACTAGTCAAAAATATTTTCTGAAGAAAAACCGTACGATATATTTCACAAATATTGATGCTTAGATAAGTGCTTCCTCACAATTAACGAGCCGCCCCGAAATTCACTCCGCTTACGTAAAACTTCTATATATATATAACACGTGGAAAAACACACATAATTCTCATTGACATTGTTTACGGAACATAAGTAGGTCAACGACATTCGAACTTGGCAACTTGCCCAAGTTCATTGCATCGTGGGAACGACACAACAAATTGTACATGATTGTACATTTTCCCGCCATCTGGACGCCCGAGTGTAACTTCTGATGTAATATGCAAATTATTAACGGTACTGTACGGTTAAAACTTAACCTATTGTGACACATACACATTTTGGGAAGTTGTTGTAGATGTTACTTTTGTATCAAATGTAAAGTACTGTATGGTACTATAATTTATAAAAGACGCTTTTCCTCAGGTGGTAGGGAAAAGGGGTATTTCGGTGAACTCGATCTCTTTGTATAGTATTTGGATACTTAAAATGACCATTTACTGTACATGCAGTTTCAATTCTATTTAGTAAGCTGTTCTTCGCATTTTTATCCTTTGTATATCTTTATTGGAATAAATACGAAATGTATTTTTTGACGCCAGTATTTAACGGTAAGCATTTTTTAAATTGTTGACTGAGCTTCAAAATCCATTTTCTAAAAAGTCGGTTTTCATGAAGGTTTTATCAAATATAGCTAGGGTAGGAAAATATTAATTAACCACATTAAAGAAAGTTTTTCTATTATCCAAATAAAATACATGTTTCTCGTACTGAGATCTGAAAAAAAAAACAGGCTGACGTTTTTCTTCTTTTCATGCGCTACTACTAGTTTGGAATATGTGGCAACCTTAACAAAATAATTTTTAAGGTTAGTTAGATTTCTTGAATCCGAATAGAGACTCGGGAATCAGGAAAAGGGAGGCCCCTTGCGCGGACGATGAAGATGTTTTGTTTTTAACCGGCCCTGCTTCAAAGTTGTTGGGTGGAATTTTTTTCCCTTTTCATTCTGTTCGAACCAACGATAAATTATACAAAAACTTAACACAAGAAAGGCTTAGTAGTACTTTATTATTCTTCAAAATGTTGCCAACTATTCAAAGTAACGTGGAGCATAATATCTACAACTAACACTACTAGTAACAGAAAAGTCGCTATCCGTACGTAACGTTACTGTTGTTAAATAAAAAGTTAAAGGTGTAAAGTTGTGAGCTGACATCAAAAAGTTTTCAAGGCGGAACCCCTGTAAAGATCGATTTTCGCACAGTAGAGTAGGAACTTCATGATACACGATATTACGACTTAACGAAATAGCGTGAATAATAAAAACCCAAAGCCCAAACGAAGTTACGAATTGTGATGCGCTCAGCTTGAAATCACGATCTCACGATATAACGTGTTTAGCGTGAATGTAGCAGTCATGCTTGCTATCGTGAAGGTCTGTTATCACGATATAGCGTGTGATCGTGGTATATAGTTATATCGTGGTAGCGTGTACAAAAAATTTACAGTAGTCAGGTTTCACGATAGAAAACGATAGAAAAAGATAAGGGCATCACGATACACGATGCCACGGCCGATTTAATGTGAACGGTACTGTAGCTAAAATAGATACCACACAAACTTCTGGAGACTATATAGGTACAATAGATATCACACAAACATCATGGAGACTGGATATAGCTACAATAGATACCACACAAACATCATGGAGACTATATAGCTGCAATAGATACCACACAAACATCATGGAGACTATATAGCTACAATAGATACCACATAAAACATTATGGAGACTGGATATAGCTACAATAGATACCACACAAACATGCAGGAGACTATATAGCTACAATAGATACCACACACACATTATGGCGACTGGATATAGCTACAATAGATACCACACAAACATCATGGAGACTATATAGCTACAATAGATACCACACAAACATCATGGAGACTATATAGCTACAATAGATACCACACAAACATCATGGAGACTATATAGCTATAATAGATAGTACACAAACATTATGGAGACTGGATATAGCTACAATAAGAAAACCACACACACATGCAGGAGACTATATAGCTACAATAGATACCACACAAACATCATGGAGACTATATAGCTACAATAGATACCACACAAACATTATGGAGACTGGATATAGCTACAATAGATACCACACAAACATCATGGAGACTATATAGCTACAATAGATACCACACAAACATTATGGAGACTATATAGCTACAATAGATACCACACAAACATTATGGAGACTGGATATAGCTACAATAGATACCACACAAACATCATGGAGACTATATAGCTACAATAGATACCACACAAACATTATGGAGACTGGATATAGCTACAATAGATACCACACAAACATCATGGAGACTATATAGCTACAATAGATACCACACAAACATTATGGAGACTATATAGCTACAATAGATACCACACAAACATCATGGAGACTATATAGCTACAATAGATACCACACAAACATTATGGAGACTGGATATAGCTACAATAGATACCACACAAACATCATGGAGACTATATAGCTACAATAGATACCACACAAACATTATGGAGACTTGATATACTTACAATAGTTATCACACAAACATGCAGGAGACTATATAGCTATAATAGATACCACACACATTCTGGAGACTGGATATGCCACACTAGATACCACACAAACATTCTGCAGACTGGATATAGGTACAATAACTAACACACAAACATTCTGGAGACTGGATGCCACACTAAAGTGTAAAAGATCCAAATATTTACCTCTTCATTTAAAAGCTGAGGATTGATTCCAAAGAAAGGCCTCATAGGGCCATGTTTGATCTCTGCGTTGGGGGCTGAGGGTCGGGGGCTGATACAAATAGCACCAGTCTCTGGAGGAAAAGGCAAAGACATAGAATATATTAATAGACAGCCTAAAAGGATTTTCTGGTGACAAAATATTTTAAACTTATGTTGAATGAAAATATTCCACACTGCTAGTTGAATTCCCCATCTCAATATCATGCCCCTAACTTGAGATATGTTTGATTGAATGCAACCTTTTCTGACTGGCTAAACCTTCAACTACTCCAGGAAGTTGGATCACAGTAGAGGGTCTGTGATGTCATTAAAAGCTTTGCTTACAGTAGGCTATTATATAATCTTCTTGTTGATTTATCCATGAAGCCTGATACATTTGGAATTTTTGCTTAGCTGTCAAATTTCTCTGTACAAAATAATTATATAAATTTCTTTTTTATGTATCTCTCTTGAGGAAACATTCTTTTCCTCTACAGATAAATGACTGACAGATTATAAAGAAAACAAAGACACTTTCAGCTGCAGTGTCCTATGACATCCATTCTGCTGTTGCCATATGCATTGACAAAACATCACAAATTTTAAAAATTCATATCTTTGCAATACAAAATGCAATGAGGATGTGTTTTTGACCTATAAGTTCAGAATTTTGTTGTTGTTCAGAAATCAACTTTAACCACTAGAATATCCCTTTACTAAATTTTATTCATTTGGAGGCCATTTATTCATTCAACAACACTCTGCACAAATTTTATGAAGTGCCCCAATTTCCATTAATTTCTTTGCCTTGATGATTAACTCATAGCTACGTTTCTTGCTGTTCAAAAAGGTCATACAAAAAGCCACAGAGCAGTTTATACTGACTGAGCAGCGTTTAGGTTCATGAATTACATGCACAGACTAGGCTTATTGTCTTTGCTATCATAGTGTGATAGGCTATGTCAGTCTTTAACTTGTGTTAAAGAAAGCAAAGACTTCTTAAATAACCAAAAAGGCAATAAGATAATAATGCACAATTAATACTTAGTTTCTGCTTAAGAGAACTTGCAATGGCAGATGATGAGGTCAACTAATTTAATTAACATGTACTACTTCTAAATTCCTAAGGACACCTAGCCAATTTGCCCTGGCTATATTCAGTACATTTGTTGTGTGTGATAATCTCATTCAAAATCTGTTGACATTTTTTGAAAAGCTCTTTTTGTTTCCAAGATATGCACATTTGAACTTTGATCAATCTGGGAAACTCATTAAATATTTGCAAACTAACATGAAGTGTTGCACTTATCAACATTTCTTATTTTAGGCCTTAAGAAGTTAACCCCTAATTACAAGCCCATATATGTCATTTGAATAACAAGATGTTCTTCTTTTCAAGGAAGACAAAATAATTTAAAATATCACCTTAGGCCACAAACCTGTGTTCAGTGTCTTTGAAACGAAGGTTGTAAAAACAAAGGATAACATTACAGCAAACTTAGGCAGCCACTCCTGTTATATCATCAATGTGCATAATCAGCTAATGTTTATTCATAAATGAAACTAGAATTAAGAAAAGACTTGTAAAATGGTCAATCTTCAATGGAATTTGATGGGAGTTGCAGCTATTTTCATGATTTCTACTGTCTTTAAGAGTAATTAGGACAATGTTGTTCATAGGTGCTCCCTAGACCTTAAACTATTCAAAGAAATAAAGAGAGTTATAGTAATAATCTTCTTGAAACCAATTGTGTGTCTGCAATTTCCATTTATTAAAATAGATTTTTAATATTGATGAGTAGTATAAGTTAGGTACTTGTATGTATATGGATGCCTCTACACCTACAATCTAACTTCCAATTTTCCCAAATTTATTCCCTGCTTTCTAATCTCTCAGTTATTTTTATAATCCTTCATGGTTTCAAAATTACCATACAACAATCTTCTCAGAGTAAGACAGATCTAGGCTTTGGATTGACAATGAGAAATTACCAGAGGAAGAAAGTCAAAATAGGAATAACGAATCACTCCAGACACTGAAGACTAAGAGGGATTTGATCCTTCAAGAGAGGGTGTGGCATTGTATCACTTTTCAAAAACTGAAATGGTGTTTGCATGAAAATTATTTCTTAAGCTTGGTGAAAACTGACATAACATAATTGTAAGTTGTTCCGCTCATGTGATTTGCAATTGGGGAGAACGTGTGGAATACAGAGTAACACAAACTGACACAAGAGTCACTCACCAATTTTCAACAAACAATCAAACAGACAGAGAAGTGAGAATAAGCCTAACATGGTTTCAAAAGCTTAGCTTAATGTGCAGTGTTTGCAGATTCTTCTTGCCCTCATGTACAGCTTTTCACCACCATTGTGTACAAGAGTGCAGGAGTGTGAGGAGACAGGTGCAGCATGGAAACAGAGTAAATGTGTGACCTAATATGACTTAAAACCTTTTCTTCAAACCATGCAGTATAAACAATCATATAGTATAGTTACAACACATTAAAAATCTGATATTTGCATATATATATATGTATATATCTGTATATGTGGTATAAATCTGATAGAGTCAGCACGTTTTTGCCAGTAAGACAAACAAGGCTGCAAATAGTTATTTTTCCAATTTGTGTTACAAATCATCAAGCGAGATTTAAAGAGCTAAATGTGGCTGTTCTATTAGGTAACAAACACCAGTTAATAACAACTTTCCTTACCTGAAACCAAGCATGTTCATCTTACCTGTTTGCCACCAAGTATCCACAAGATCACACCTTTTGTCACCAACGACATCATGATACCATTCCCAAGCTTCATGGTTCAATGGCTCTCCCACTAAAATTAAACAATAAGATAGCCTTGTACTGCTCAGTAATACATGTTGCAACCTTCTCCACTGTCACGTTTCATCATAAGATATGATTCATTAGTTTATCCTGTTTTAGCCTTCATAGATGTAAGAATAAAGTACATGAAATGCCATATGTGTGACTATACTGTAGGACGTTATGCACTCTTACTTACAGGTACATGAAATACCAAATGTATTACTGGACTATTATACAATCCTATAGATACATGAAATGACATAAGTGTGACTATACTGTAGGACTATATACACTCTTACAGGTACATGAAATGCCAGATATATTAGAAATGGACTATTATACAATCCTGTAGATACATGAAATGCCATACATATGAAAATTGGACTACTGAATATGCAATTGTATGGGTACATAACATACTGTACCATTAAACCTATGACTATAGGACTATGTTGAACTCAGTTAAAGTAAACTAATTAGATGAATGCATTTTGCAATACATAGAATTAACTGATCGATCTATTAGCAATTTCATCTCTTTAATGTGATAAAAACTATGCAATGATATAACAATATTAATGTGAAGAATTGTTCCTTCAACCAACTGATGAGAAGTATATTAAACTGTGCAATGTTCAGAAATATCTTTCAAACAGCTTCTTGGAAGCTTCTATTAGTGTTTTAAATGTCACACAAAAGTGAGCCAAATAGATGCTGATCAAACAACTAATTCTTTAGCAAAATGAAAGTTTGGGACTGAACTGGCTGTGGTACATCATTGCTACCCAAATCAGTGTGGAAAATACATTTTTCAAACAGTCTAATATCTGTGAAGACAACTTCACCAGATACAAAGTTATGGAGGGTCCTCAATTTGTACAACCACCTTAGACAGTCTGATACTTAAACAGCAACAAAGAAATAAATTTTCAGTGAAGTTAATCTGCTGCTCTCTGAGAGTTCAAAGCAATCTACACCAGCTCCACTTACCACATCCTAATGTCCGTAAGGAGGACCTATCATACTTCTTAACGAAAGTGTCACCGGATTTCAACAGCAGCCTCAGGGCTGTTGGGGCAAGATATATCTGGTTCACTTTAAGCCTCTCTACTATTTCCCAGTAACGACCTACAAATATAAGAAGACAAAAGGAAATAATGGCTTTAAAGACCTAAACATTTTAAGCACACATAACATGTAGACAGAAAAAAAACATGGAAAAGCTACAAAGAACTGTGTAAATTTGCATAGTCATATACTTTTGCTACACCTTTTTTGTCAAAATGCTGTAAATGTAGAAAGAGTTGGTAGATGCCTCAAACAAACATCAGTAATTTCATTACTGAACTACCATTTATACATATCAGATTTTATTAGGGGTAATAGCCAACCCATTTATACAAGTTTTTGCAGGATCTTGAACCTTGCGAGCCGCTCGCACAGATTAACTCCGAACTCTCGCCAATGCATGGTCAGCATGTTGCGCTGTTGTGCAACCCACATTCCTGCATAACAACGACTACAAAGGACTTGTGATATCTCGCAAACATTTGTGGCCATAACATCAACCACAAACAACAGTCTACTTTGCATATTAGAATCAAGGCTAAAGTTGTTAGTTTCATTATAGCTATAACTAAGGATAATTATTTTCAACTCCTGCTGTAAGAAGAAGTACTTTATAGTTAGCACAGACCATTGCAACTTGAGTGAATCTGTTGGGGAGTGAAATGTGGCCATGGAATGGAACTAACTGCCATAAACTGTTGCCAACTAGCACTGACTGTCAGTAGTATGATTTGCCATGGTGATGAGAACAACATAACTAACCTGGGTCTGGATAGGTTGGAACACTCTCAAAGAGTATTGAAGTAGCACCATTGCAGAGGGGACCATACACGACAAAACTGTGACCTGTTATCCAACCAACGTCAGCCACGCAGGCATAGATATCTCCAGGACAATAGTCAAAAACAAACTGACAAAAAATAAAAGAAAAATATGTACAACAACACATGGTTTACTTAAAAAGCTTAATACTACCTGCTATGATATATGTACTATTCAGGGCAATTTAGCTTGAAGCAAAGATCCATAAACTTGTCCATAGGATATTTCCAATCTGGGTGACAATCCCATCTGGATAAGACATTTTTCAAGAAAATATCTGCCTTTCTAGTCTAGCTTAGTATGTGAAAACCTTGCACCTACCAAGGCATGTTGGGCACTAGGCAGTGATAATAGCTGAGTGTACAAGGAACTTTCATAAATCTTGATTAATTTGTGAGAGAGAATCATACTAAAGGACTGGAAAACTTTTTCAGCAGGAAATATGAACTGTAGTCATAACGTTATAATGATTACTGTACGTGTTTTTAACTTTGAAAATGGAACCACTTGTAAAATATGACTTGTTTGATTAGTTTTTGCAATCACACAAGGGGTTTTCCAGTTTCCATGTGAAAGAATTGTCTGTTTATGCTCCAATTGATCGATAAGAATTATCTAACTGTCAACAAAGAAAAGGTGACCAAAACGTCACACTTTGCTGTAAGTATCAGCGCTGCATTGTTAGGTGGGAGCTATTGTATGCTATGGTACACTCTGCAACATAACAATAGCAGCTAGCTGTACTTAAAACATCAATAACAACCTGTTACAGGGCCTCAGACATAGTATCATTGAATTGGCCAAATTACTTTAGTGCCAAAATTTGATCAATATAATCATAGCATTTAGCAATACAACATTATATAGGATCAAGTGTCATAACATGCAGTAATATACCACTATAAAGCATCACATTCTCCAATCTCCATACACCATCATAGCATGTAGTAATATACCACTATATAGCATCAGGTTTCCTTCTACAGTATGTCATCATAGAATTTAGCAATATCTATAGAATCAAGGTTCCTTGTGCACCATCATAACATTAAGGAATGTACAGTACCACTATATAGCATCACATTCTTCATAACCTATCATAGCATGTAGTAGTATAACACTATATAAGATCACGTTCTCCATACGCCATTATAACAGTTAGTAATATACCACTATATAGCATCACATTCTCCATATGCCATCATAGCATGTAGTAGTATAACACTATATAAGATCACGTTCTCCATACGCCATCAAAGCATGTAGTAGTATAACACTATAGGATCAGGTTTCCTTTTAGGTCATCATAGCATGTAGCTAGATATATAGCAGAAAGCATGAAGTAATAATGTCATCATAACATGTAGTAATATCTTTCGCATTCAGTATCATTGTGTGCCATGAAAGCATGTAGTAATATACCACTATTTAGGATTAGATTTCCTTCTGTCATCATAGCATGTAGCAATATATAGTATCACATTCTCCATACACTATCATAGCATGTAGTAATATATCACTATATAGCATCACGTTCTCCATACACCATCATAGCATGTAGTAGTATAACACTATATAGCATCACATTCTTCAAATACTATCATAACTTTAGGAATATACCACAATATAGGATCACTTTCTCCATATGCCATCATAGCACATACTGTAGTAGTATAACACTACAGGATTAGGTTTCCTTTTATGTCATCATAGCATGTAGCTAGATATATAGCATAAAGCATGTAGTAATAATGTCATCATAGCATGTAGCAATATCTATAGCATCAAGTTTCCTTATGCGCCATCAAAGCATGTAGTAATATGCAACCATATTGCATCAAGTGTGCTGTCAAAGCACAAGATAACAAATAGTTTGCCTGTGTGGATTAGCTTGGTACTGGATCAAGCATTATCGATAGGCTTACACTACAGGGTCAAGTTACCTTGTGTGCCATCATAGCATGTAGTAATATACAACCATATTGCATTAAGTGTGCTGTCATAGCATATAACAAATAGTTTGCCTGTGTGGATTAGCTTGGTACTGGATCAAGCATTATCGATAGGCTTACACTACAGGGTCAAGTTACCTTGTGTGCCATCATAGCATGTAGTAATATACAACCATATTGCATCAAGTGTGCTGTCATAGCACATAACAAATAGTTTGCCTGTGTGGATTAGCTTGGTACTGGATCAAGCATTATTGATTACACTACAGGGTCAAGTTACCTTGTGTGCCATCATAGCATGTAGTAATATACAACCATATTGCATCAAGTGTGCTGTCATAGCATATAACAAATAGTTTGCCTGTGTGGATTAGCTTGGTACTGGATCAAGCATTATCGATAGGCTTACACTACAGGGTCAAGTTACCTTGTGTGCCATCATAGCATGTAGTAATATACAACCATATTGCATCAAGTGTGCTGTCATAGCATATAACAAATAGTTTGCCTGTGTGGATCAAGCATTATTGATTACACTACAGGGTCAAGTTACCTTGTGTGCCATCATAGCATGTAGTAGATAACCTGCCTGGGCGTGGATTAACCCTTTAGGTGATCCGGTAGAACCAGATGTGTACAGCATAAAGAGATGATCATTAGCATCCATAATTTCAGGAGGACACTCAGTTGATTCAGAAGCCATTGCCTGTAAATAAAATATTCATATTTTTAATGCATGGATGAAATAGTATTTGAGCTGACACCAAATTGGATCAATTAAGGCAATTTTCTGAAAGCAAAATTGCATGAATGATCAGATGTACAACAATCAAGAGATTAAACAAATGACTGTAACAAAGCAATCATAGTATAACAATTAGCATTGTTTGTTACACAAACAAAGTCTTTTAATAATACCAAATGGAAAACTTTTAAATCCTCCAAATGCTCCAAATCCTCCAAATCCTCCTCCAAATCCTCCAAATCCTCCAAATCATGTGTCTTGCTAGTTATTCGGTAGCAACGAATGGATGGAATCACCATGGAGTCGTTCTTGGGATAAATTTGGGCATTTTTTTATTTGATGAGCAAAACTAATAAATATCATATATGTAGATATATGACAGCCTGTTTACACACTGTGGTATGTTTTGGCCTATCATGCTATCATGATCTGACCTCTAAAGTTAGAATAGGTCTATATGGAGTTTGAACTGTTAGATATTGGATCCAAATGATACCAAATATGACAAATCACAGACAAGCAATATTTCATAGCTTGTTTGGAGCTATGTAAAAATTATGTATTATTATTATTGTTATTCTCAGAGGTATCAATAACAGCAACTGAAAGGGTATTAAATTAGGGGAATGTCAGTTAAAAGTGAACTTTATACCTTTCACCAATTTTCATCTTTATGCAACTCTGTTTAATTCCTTTTCATATTTCCTTTTTCATATTTTTCACTAAATGTGAAATTAAACACCTTATTAACTCTTCCGGCTTCACATACTGTAGTCTAACAATCAGGACTGGATTCATTAATCACCAATTAAGAGAGACTAATGGAAAACCATATTAAGAACATCACATACCCAATCAAGTTAATCAACCGCATTAATATCAAACATACAAACCACAAGGGTGAATAAACTTCAATACAAATAACTTTACCCAAGAAGATAACAGAACTTCCAAAATCAGGCAATTAAAGCTCTCTACAGTTCTTTTATCTCCTCTTATCTGCTTCTTAAATTTCTTTTGTACCAGAGCAAAGCGATTGTGGTCAATCTATCTGGAATTAATGACTCGTTCTGATATTAATACCATAACTATTGCTACGGGCTACCTGTTCTAACGGAATGTCTAGTTGATGAGCCGGGACCTGGTTTCCAGTTCTCTGGGATACAAACACTCTCTTGACCCCTGGACACTGATCCAGGGCAGCGTTGACTGTCTTCTTCAGCTCTATAAGTTTGCCTCCTCGGACTCCCTGGTCTGTGGTAATGATCGTCTCTGCACCAGCTACAGGACAAAAATCAAAATAATACAGTATTTCAAGAAATAAAGTGATTCAAAATGATTTCTCATATCTGAAAGGGATTTACGATGATATTTCTTCAGTCAAGAACTTCATTTCTTGAACTTCATTAATTAATAAATCATAAAATAATTAATGTAAACCTGATGAGGTACACGTTTGGGTCAGGAGTCCTGATGAGGTCTTGTACACATTGGGGTCATGAGTCCTGAATGACTGCATTGCAGTTGTTATTGTTGAATAAATATACCATACTTTCAGTTACTTTAATTTGCATCTCATAAATGTTGAATTTCTTTAGTAATAAATTAAAATAAATAACACTAAATTGTTTGTATCATTATTAATTTGTCAACCATTTCACATGCTGCTTGAATGAATGTATACATTAATCTGCTCCTTGACCATAAAATCAGAAGAAAAATTGATGCAAAATAGCGACAAAATTTCAAACTAACAGATATATTTTGTTTAAATTGTCCTTCTCTAAGAATAAAAATCTGTTCTCATTGTTAAGTATGTCTTGGTTTCTTGCCCAAGATAGCTTTGCCAGTTATCCAGTGCTGTTATTATTGGAATAGATAATAATGGATATTAATTATGCTACCACATAATGGTAATCAAATTTTAGAAATGAAACCAGATGAATAATGTATTTTTAGTTTGATTTTATATTTTTATATTTACTCAAACAGCGATAAATGCTATCGTACATAGTAGAAGGCACCTGTTATATACTATTAGTAACACTGTTATTCTAGAAGTAATACTATTACAAACTAGCAGTATAAACTAGAGGTAATACACTAATAGTATTGCACCAGTGTTATAATACTCGCATAAACTGGTAGTACAAAATAGTATTTTACAATTTAATACACTAGTATACTAGGAGCATAAACTAGTAGTATACACTACTAGTATTGTACAAGTATCATAATACTAGCATAAACTGGTGGTACAAACTAGTATTATATACTAGCTGTAATACACTAGTATAATAGCAGCATAAACTAGCAGTATACACTACTAGTATTGTACAAGTATTATAATACTAGCATAAACTGGTGGTACAAACTAGTATTATATACTAGCTGTAATACACTAGTATAATAGCAGCATAAACTAGTAGTATACACTACTAGTAATGTACAAGTATTATAATACTAGCATAAACTGGTGGTACAAACTAGTATTATATACTAGCTGTAATACACTAGTATAATAGCAGCATAAACTAGTAGTATACACTACTAGTAATGTACAAGTATTATAATACTAGCATAAACTGGTAGTATACACTAGTATTATATACTAGCGGTAATACACTAGTATAATAGCAGCATAAACTAGTAGTATACACTACTAGTAATGTACAAGTATTATAATACTAGCATAAACTGGTAGTATACACTAGTATTATATACTAGTGGTAATACACTAGTATAATAGCAGCATAAACTAGTAGTATACACTACTAGTAATGTACAAGTATCATAATACTAGCATAAACTGGTGGTACAAACTAGTATTATATACTAGTGGTAATACGCTAGTATAATAGCAGCATAAACTAATAGTATACACTACTAGTAATGTACAAGTATTATAATACTAGCATAAACTGGTGGTACAAACTAGTATTATATACTAGCTGTAATACACTAGTATAATAGCAGCATAAACTAGTAGTATACACTACTAGTAATGTACAAGTATTATAATATACTAGCATAAACTGGTGGTACAAACTAGTATTATTTACTAGCGGTAATACACTAGTATTATACTAGCAGTAACACATAATTAGCATTATATTTGCAAAATTAAGAAACCATTGTACTCTTAAAGTAACATGCTTAATAGTATACACTAACAGTACACAACAGCTCATACACTGTACACAAGTAGTAATTTAACACTGAAGAAGGTACAGTACTTGTCTTGTACTATTATCATACTAACACAATGCACAATGCAAAGTTTATTCACATGTACACATCATGTACAAATTAAAATTGTTGGTACAGTACATGTACATAAAACAAGTTTTAAATGATTTATGCTAACAGAATAAAATTTGACAAAATTGATAAAACAATAAATTCAAGACAATGGACTAAACTGAAAGCAAGGATATGAGGATACCTTTCCACTTTGATAAACCATAGCCATACTGTACTTATAAAAGTGGACATTTGAGGAAATTGATAGGTGGTAGCGGTAATTCTTTGATCTCAATTTCAGTTAACATGACAGTAAATTAATGCCGTCTGCAAACCCCTGTAACTACTGTTTTCCTACCTAAGAAAAGGAATACAATCATTTGAACATGTAGATACTGAAATTTTCTTAATCCAAATATGATTTATTGATATTATAACCAACTAAGAGGAAAATAGCTGGATAAAGAAAGTAATAGAAAAAAAGAAACTTAAAAATTGGAAGAAACACTGCTTAATTTATAATATAAAGGCTCAGTCAATTTCTCTGTAATAAACTGTTGATTTGTAATCAAATTTTCTGTATTCCAGTATACTTTCAAGTACTTGGTTATGGTACCAGGTTCCACCAAATTCCATGGCGTTGTAAACATGGTGAGATTTACTTTGATATTCCCACTCGTTAGTATAAAAAACGACTTACAGCATAAATAAGAAATGGTGGGAGGTGTTTGGGTCAAGGGCGGGATTGGTGACAAGTTGACTGATTTAGCAATCAGCCACTTTTTGAAGTACTGTATATAAAACAAACCTAAACAAACAAAAAACTGAGTTCATCTAGATACTGTGAAGAATTTTCTAGTATTACTTCAATATTTGATAGATTAAACATATACAAAGCAATTACTTCAGTTTTAAACAATTGAAGACTCATCACTCACAGGTTACAAAATCTGCAAAATCACCTGTTTTCTTATAAACAAGATTGGCACGAGGTTCACAAATTAATGGAGTGCATAATCATCATCAAAATTATAATGAAAACACAAAAAAAGATTTCAGGGACCTGTTGAATGAATAACAATTGCCAAGGTCATAAAAAAAGTAACACAATCAGTCTCCTTGACTCCTTCATAAGAAGCTGTTCATTGGTTAAAGGGATTCAATACCTCATCAAAACCCATTTATCCAGCAGAATATTTGGGCATTAACATTACTTATGCCTGAAGTTTGCTGCTACATATTGATCATTATAAAGATAACAGTAATAACATAATGAAAGGAACTTTCATGTGCCTTGTTTAACATTAATATGTAACATCTCTCTACCATGACTGACTTGACAATAATGTTGCAAGACCAGATCGATATAAGTCATGAAAACAATCAATATGGCTGCTTGCCAAGTAAAATGCAGGTAGTATGTAGGTTGTAAAATGTAGGTGGCAAAATGTAGGTGGTAAAATGTTGGTAGTCTGTGTGGAGGCCGCCATTTACTGCTTTAATGTGGAACATGTGGGTGTAATAAAGGACCTCTTTAGTCCAGCAGTGACGAGGCGATCCTGGAAAGCTATTCAACAGGCAACTGCTTCAGTCCCAGAAAACATGGTTCCCACTGGCAAATAAAAAAAGTCTGTCTTATATGAGTACTCATCTTCGGAGCCATCATTTACCAATTTTTAAGAATGAAATCGACAGAAACACGCACTTAATAATAGCCAAAAAGAAAAACATGAGGCTCTAATATAAGTCAATGGTGTACTTTGCTTTGGTCTGCAACTATGTATGTATATATATATGTATGTATATTAGATCCTCCTGCAAGCAGGAACTCGCGAAGAAGCCTCATTGGCTTATCAAAGCCGCAAGCTGACCGAAGTCAGTCTCTTACATTCATATTTAACGTCCATGATTATGAATTGTCAATAACTCTGTAACTGGACGACATACATTAATCTTGGAGTGACTTGAACCGGGACCTTATGATTGAAAGGCACCGTCGTTAACCACTGAGCTAACACTCCAACACTCCAAAACTATGAAATTGATCTCATATATAATTGGATACACCATAATATAAGACTTGCATGGAGTTACAACCATTTAGCAAAACCAATCTGGAGATTGTCATTCTGCTAAATATTATAAATCTGTTTAAATTCAAAAGTTCAAACAACAACATTCACTCTCGCTCTTTGAAATTTTTCGTGGCAGAAGAAATAAAATACAACAAACTGCTTTTAGGGGCTAATTAGAAAATACTGTGGCAATAATATATATGGCTCTTGTAGGCTCATTAATATTGTCTACAAACAAGCTAGAATGCCCAATAATGGTCAGCCATGCTCCAATACACACCATGCAGTTTACATTCCCTTCCCCACCAAACCCAAACCCCCACTCATTAGAAAAAAAAGAAACATTCACAGAGACATGTGTCCAGCTAAAGATCCGGGTCAGAATTTCTGAGTAATTCGACTAATTTTCCAGGTATTCTGGCCAGCTAAACTTTGGGCCACTACTCGTGACCATGCATGGAAGGTCATCAGAATTGGTGCCAAAAATGCTAGTAAATCAATTAATGGTCACCCATTTCATGGTGCAACCCGCAAACTATACACTGAAATTTCTATTTTAAAACTCTTCCATGTCTGGAAAATAATTTGGAACGACCAAAATTTCAAATTTCAATTTTAAAATATTTAGCCATTTTCAACATGTTCAAATGTGGTGTCACTATTGGTGACATTTTAATTTAATATTCCATCTTTTAAAAGAAAAAAATATTCAATACATGAACTGAGGAGCAGGGAGTGAAACAAGTTTTGCTTTATTACAACAATTATCTTCCACAACTTTATAAAGTTTTTCACAATACTAGAACTAAATATTAAAATATCAGATCAAAATTGCTCCAATTCGCTCACTTAATATAATTTCAGAGGAAATATATCGGTCGACAAAGCAAGAGTTGAAGTATCTTGAGCAAAGCTGCAAGTACAAGTGCCCCTAATTAGTCATCCACAGGAAAACAATTGATATGGAATGACACACCTTAATCAAACACCAACCATCAAATGGCTGTCCTCCTAACTAATTGTATTATCCATTGAATATTTTTAAACACACTTGGTTTAACAGACCTCAACGAATTGCTTTGTTCAATTGAACTCTGCTTACGTCAGAGACGAACCTTTCAAGTGATTGGCATTGAAATGTAGGTGTTAGTTTCAATATATTTCAAGGTAAAAGTCAAAAAAGAAAAACAAAGACAGCCAAAAAACATCCTTTTTGACAGTCATATCAAATAAATCTGTTTATATACTATTGTCATGGCAACCAAGCAGATTTTTATCATTTCCAAAAGCATGAGTTCAAACTTAATGCTATCATAAAACTCGGGGAACTGTGTGAACTACATCATTTGAACAGGAATGTTTTTGATTTTTTCAATCAGTCTGAAAACTATGACAATTTTATTGAATATGCTGCACCAGTTTTTGGTGTCAAAACCTCAAACCCTGACCTCATTTTACCAATTTACACGATAAAATAATGAATAACGTTGAACAGAAATGAGACAGCAGTTTATTTCTGAGAACACCCAACTGAGAACATCCAACTGAGAACAGACTTATATCTTAAACTATTAGTAACCGACTATAAATTTTTAACAATTATAACATTTTTCACATATCAAATGCAAAATGGTAAACTTTTAAACTTCTGAGCGTTTTCCTTTTTTTTTCTTTTTTCCATTTCATGTGTGTTTTTTGTTTTAAATGATTTGAAATGAAGGTTTAAAGATCAAGATAAAGGACTACATGTTTATGGGGATATTAGCATAAAAAAGATCATCAAATTTAATTTTTAAAGTTGCTTATTATATCCTTCTTTTTGCAATTAACCGTACCTCTTTGAGATTTCAACAAGGGAAAGGCTTCTGGCAAACCATTGAAAATATTAATGGATGAAATTTGATGACTTTCACCTCAGGTAAATTTACACATTTGATGCATTCTCCATGAGCAAACAAAAAGTGTTGAGTATTCTTACACAAGGTATGACATATCAGATCTTCTGAAAGTTCTGAACGAAATAACTAGCAATTCGACAAAGCAGCACTCTAGTCTCTTGAAGATTTTGAAGAGCTACCTGAACAGTAAATGTGTGTTTTTGATTGTTTATGTGTCTTCGTCACTGTTAATACTGGTGACGTACCCAGGATTTCCAATTCATTCTCTGAATTAATTGGTTACATATTTTGTAAATTCATTAATTTCTTACTGCAGTAAGTAAAGTGTATATGCAGTTATTTTTGAGTTTGATGTATGAGACCATTCTGCAATTTGCTTTCAGGACAATAGATATACACTGAACTAAGTCAAATTGCTTAAAAAAAAGGGGGGAAAGGGGGGGGGGGGGGTTTCATCCAAACTTACAGATTTCTGCTGGCATCAACTGTATGTTGAGTCTGCTGTGAGTGATGTGAGTAATTACTGTACTGAACAATGTCATTAGTTACACTTACAGGAGGTAAATAAAAATCTTGTTCCATTTGGGAAATATCCTGTGTAGTTCAAAGGTCATATCCGGGAACTATCAGTCGGTGAATAAGTGATGTGTCACAGAGCGACTAGGATATGAAACTGTTCACCTTTTCACATATTTTCCATTTCCTATTTTTCAAGTGTAGAAATTTAAATGTTTACACTGACACAAATGTCATCATTACGTCATGAATGCAAACAGTTTCAATATTTTAGATTCAGCATCTACAAAACCCATGTCCACTACAGAAAATAAATATATTAAGAAATACAGCAAAACTTGCAACACTGAAGGACATGTGGCTCGAGACGATGATGATAAATTTATTCGATTCTGCAAGCTCAAGAGTGAAGGAAGATCAACCCTGTGATTTCCCAAAGGAAGTATGATGTTTCCTTATCTGTTTTCAGAAAGTTGTTCATAATGGTATATCTCTGTCACAAAGACCAGTAATGTTTGTGACTCCTTTTTTAGGTTTTCCAAACAAAAGCACAAGAGATCTCTATGATCCCATAGAAATCTCTATGCTCCTGGAGAGATAACTATGATCCCCGAGAGATCTCTATGATCCCAAGAGATCTCTATGATCCCCAAGAGATCTCTATGACCTCCAAGAGAACTCATTGATCCCCAAGAGATCTCTATGGTCCCAAGTGATCCCTATGATCCCGAGATATCTCTACGATCCCTGAGAGATCTCTATTATCCCGAGAGATCTCTATGATCCACAAAAATCTCTATTATCTCCAAGAGATATCTATGATCTCCAAGATAACTCATTGATCCCCCAGAGATCTCTATGGTCCCCGAGAGATCTCTATGCTCCCGGAGAGATATCTATGATCCTCGAGAGAGATCTCTATGCACCCCAGAGATCTCTATGATCTCCCAGAGGTTTCTATGATCCGCGAGAGATCTCTATGATACCAGAGAGATCTCTATGATCTCCCAAAGATCTCTATGCTCCCTGAGAGATCTCTATGAACTCCCCAGATCTCTTTGATCCCAGAGAGATCTCTATGAACCCAGAGAGATCTCTATGAACCCAGAGAGATCTCTATGCTCCCAGAGAGATCTCTATGATCTTCCAGAGATATCTATGATCCCTGAGAGATCTTTATGGTCCCGGGAGATCCCTATGGTCCCTGAGAGAACTCATTGATCCCCGAGATCCCCGATGATCCCCGAGAGATCTCTATGAACCCAGAGAGATCTCTATGATCCCAGAGAGATCTCTGTGGTCCCTGAGAGATCTCTCCAGAGATTTCTAAGATCTCCCAGAGGTCTCTAAGATCCCAGAGAGATCTCTATAATCCCAGAGAGATCTCTATGACCTCCAATAGAACTCATTGATCCCCAAGAGATCTCTACAGTATGATCTCCAAGAGATCTCTATGATCCCCGAGAGAACTCTATGATCTCCAATAGAACTCATTGATCCCCAAGAGATCTCTATGATCTCCGAGAGATCTCTATGATCCCCGAGAGAACTCTATGATCTGCAAGAGAACTCATTGATCCCTAAGAGAACTCTATGATCCCTAAGAGAAATCCATGATCCCAGAGAGATCTCTGTGATCTCTAAAGATTACTGGACTTACAATTGGCAGTGTATTGTATTAATGCTAATGAGGGTTTTGTATGTGGGTATAAGCCTTTCCTTCTTGCTGTATTCTGATGTTATCCTTTCTTTCTGTTGGGATAAGCAGGGGAAGGGGTAGCAGCTTGTCTCAGTGTAGATGACATTCAGTTATTCATCGCATCAATCATTTGTTTTATAATTACTTGTGATCTCACTTACCGTCCCTTATTCTACTACCTAGAGCATCAGCACTGAATCCGGCAAAGACCACACTGAAATTTAAACCAAACAGGCAAATATTACTTCATATCACCAAAAATTGAGCATATTTTTGGCTAGAACAGCTGCAATGCACATGTGCTCCATTTCATTGTAGCCACACCAACTCATGCACCCAGGGCTACAACCTCTCATTTCTTGGTTTCATTTATAATGCAATCCTTTTGCTTGTAATCATGGCATGAAATCCCCACTTTATTAGAATATTTTTGGTTTTACATGACTGCACATTGTTTTCTGTCTATATGATGTGCAATCATGCAATGCAGTGAGTATATGTTACCAAATCAATCTCCTTTCGCACTAAATTTTGCTGCATGGGATGCCATATCAACTGCAAATTGCAGAGAACCTTGCATGCAATACGCTTTAATATTAAAGGTCCCATTACCTCTGGAATACAATACTATTTGGGTTAAATTTGAGCAAACTCACACCTTTTTGTAACAATCACTTCATTTACTTACCTCAAGTTAGGAGAACAGTTGGTGACCTAGC
This sequence comes from Apostichopus japonicus, assembly GCF_037975245.1. NCBI lineage: Eukaryota > Metazoa > Echinodermata > Holothuroidea > Aspidochirotida > Stichopodidae > Apostichopus > Apostichopus japonicus. The sequence continues at coordinate 40,291,946 of NC_092568.1, forward strand.
CTCAAATTATAACAACTAACAAAAAATATTTTGACTTTTATGCTCAAAGCGACATGTGGCACCTGGGTGCCTGGACAAAATCTATATTCGGATAATTCTCCTCCATTACTTTGGACTAATCTATGTCAATTAAAGTTATCTGCAATGCAGAATACTAGCGTCCAATATTTATCAAGCATTTTGCAAAATATTTACCTTAGACACCTCAAAGAATAGAAAGTAGCTTAGCAACTGGGGCATTATATGGAGAACAATATATCATTACCAATGTAGTGCAATGCCAAAAGGTTAGACACTATAAGGCAACTTTCCAGTAGCTGCTATAACACCCGACTATGACAAATTTTAAGTGGAGGCAATTAAATTTTAATAAAACACAATATAATTTAGAGCATTCATGATGTAGTCAGCAAAATATTTGAAATGCAGGCAAACACTTTTATATATCATGTACCCTTTTGAGAAAAGCAATCATGACCGACGCCCTATTTGACGGGCATTTTGACATGCCCCTTTATGTTGTTTACAAAAGAACTGGTCACAGTTTAAAACTACTGTCTTCTTAATCATTAGTAATTTCAGTCAAAATATGTCAGCAATTGCCTGTAGAACCTTGTGAGGCCACTGCTCCACTATTGTTGAAAAGACACAATTAACTACTGTACTATAGCAAACTTGCCTCAAACATTTAAAGCCAAATGACTAAAAAGCACCAAAATCCCATATGCATGCTGATAGGCTAGGCCAAGTACCTCAGCATTGAAAGTGTGGTAGGTCTACCGTAACTTGAGAGTCTTGACATTTATCTTGAATAGATACTTTAAGGAAAACGTTCTCACCCATGCATTTGGAATCATCTTTTGTATCATAATTACCAAACAAACAAAATAGTTTGTTTCTGTTCAAACCCATTAAAGCTTTTTCTGGTCTTCTATTTATAAACCTTTCTCATTAATGACAACACAAACTGTGCAAAGACACCATACCTGTGAATGGCACCGATTCGTACACAAGCCAGCATGGCAGCCACTGTAATTGGAGACACAGGCATATAGATGGCCACACGGTCACCTCTCTTCACTCCATGGGTCAGTAAAGTATTGGCAAGTTGATTGGTCATTTCATAAAGTTTTCTGGCAGGAGATTAATTAAGATGATGAGTATGGGAAATGATATAACTGAAACATTAAATACAGTATATACAATAAAGAACCCTTGGAACTCCTGTGCCAATTATGGTAATTAATTTGATCTGTTTTCATTCATTTCCTGATACCAGGGCTACGTTTTATTGTCTTTCAAATTTTACATTGCTTAAAGGAAAACCAGTTTCTATAATATGTAGTCTGTGAGCTCAATCTTACAAATGTTTACAGATTTTTGAGGGAAGCAAAATCTTCCCTAAATTCTGACAATCCACAGAGATGATCCTGGTTATCTGTCAAACGAACATCAAAACTGGAATGATTGTTTGTTTTAGTATCTGCTGTTCTTTGGCTGAACTTCTTCAGATACCACTTATCAGTGAAAATTGATTGCCAAAAAAAAAAATACTTCAGATTTTGGAATGATGCATTCTAAATTTCCATCGGCCAGCGAATTGAAAACTTGGATAACTAACCAGTGAGTGATGAATGGAGTACTAAAACAGTTTCCTGGATAAAAGAGACCAAAGTACAGACCGAATACTTAAAGCCTACTTCAGTTGGATTCCTTGGCAACAGAAAAATACAGCACTTATAAAAATTCATATAAGCAACTCCACATAGGAGAATGCAGATGAAGGATAACATGTCACAAATTGATCATGACAACATCAATTAAAGACGAGTTTGCATGCGACAGCGAGACTCTTTCTTTTAACAACAGAGATGATCTTGTGGAGTCTCAAGGTCATCAAAGTTTCCCTCAAATTTAGTGTTTTGAAAAGTGCTCAACGTTTCAAAGAGTACTTGCCACGACTTTCTCCTGATTATTCCCAGACAAGGAGAGAGGGTTCACTTAGATGATTTCAAATGTCTGAGAGAAGAACAAACCCTCTAAGTGTGTACGATAGTAAAGTGACTGTTCATGTCTTAAAAGGGGTGACCAATGTTTGGACTCTCTAGCATACTTGGAGGCTATACTGGCTATCCCATTCACACATAAGTTTCTCGTCAATTTTACAATGGTTTCTGTGGTTGCATGTGACAAGGTAGTGATTTTGTTTTCTTTGGACATCTACCTCAGGGGTCCTAAAGCACCTCTCGACCAGTCCTTGGATCCCTCCCCACCCCCTCCTCCTTCACACAGGCAAAAAAAGCCAACCAACATCTTCATTTCTTCTGAGACGTCACAACAAGTTGATCGACTGCTTTAACTCCGAGGTCACTGACATTGCTTTCCATGTTGTCATGGATGAGTTGAAAATGACAAGAAGGGGGAAACGGTTTGTCTTGGTACAACGAATGTTTACTTCAATCACGATCAGTGAACTGAACCATTCACAGCTTGTAGGCCACTTAGTAAATAATACAGAATAGAGATTCATAAAACAAAAGAAAGAAACCCTGGAAGGTACACTACCAAACAAAGTCAAACATCTTAGACTTTATATAGAAAACCTTCCTTTTGTTCTTAAATTTACTAGGTCCTTTGACCGTTACGATACCTTTCTTCAGATCAACATTCATCGAACCTCCTTAAAGCTAGCAGCCATTTTAAGCACAATCAAACTTGAGGCCATGGAGACAGACGACCTTAGAGGCAATAATTCTGAAAGTATTTAGACAAATTCTTGACAACTTGACAATAAGAAAGTTTACTTTTCTTCTCTAAACTGATCCTGCTTCATACAAATCCAAAACAAGCAATCAAACATGTTGCAGTCATTTAGTAATAGTTTAGGAGATAAGTGAAAGTTCAATATTTATCCAAGAAAGAGTAAACTATGGTGAGAAAAAGAGGAGGTGCATTGTAAGGGAAAGTTTAGACTAAAAATAACTCAAGCGTTGCCGAACAAAACCAACAGAAAGACAAAAGAACTGTGTGCTTGCACGGAGGTAGGCAAATAACCCTCTCTAACCTGTGTGGCTCTGAATGGAGTACTATCCACAAACTGAAAATATACTGCATTGTTCAAAGACACTGAGCTAAGAATAAACTTGAACTAAAGCAGAGAGTTTGCAATGAATGGTGAAGTCTACAGTTATAGAGTAGGGGACATATTTGGGTCTGGGAATAATGAATCTAATATTATTGGATTACAAACTGCTATAGATCTTTGGAAAATGAGCAATGTTCTAGAGACTGTTAAGATGTTTAGCAGTTTTTGTAGATTGATAGGCAACCATAGTATTTTATAAGAGACAAAAATCAACGCCAAGAAAACTGCTGCAAAATTAAAACACTAAATAATTCCCTTTTGCTGTAGATTAACTTCAAATGAATTGCCTGTACCGATCCTTGATTGGAATTATGGATTCCAGTGTCAAGAAACTCACATTTTGTCTTGTAACGCTGTATGCAATTGGTCGGAATATTGAGGAGACTGTATCTTAAGAGAATCAAAGGTGCCAATCACACTTCACCAATACTGTGCATAATAATTCAGCTCTAGAGCTAACATGTAACAGGGACTACAGCATTCATGGTTCTCACCATACTACACTTCTACAGTCCTAGATATAACATATACTGTAGGGCAGACCACAGCATACATGTATGGTTTAATTCACACTGAATACCTCTACAGTCCTGGATATGACATATAGGGCAGACTACAACATACTGTACATGTATGGTTTAACTCACACTGAACACCTCTACAGTCCTGGATATGACATATAGGGCAGACTACAACATACATGTATGGTTTAACTCACACTGAACACCTCTACAGTCCTGGATATGACATATAGGGCAGACTACAGCATACATGTACGGTTTAATTCACACTGAATACCTCTACAGTCCTGGACATGACATATAGGGCAGACTACAGCATACTGTACATGTATGGTTTAACTCACACTGAACACCTCTACAGTCCTGGATATGACATATAGGGCAGACTACAGCATACATGTATGGTTTAATTCACACTGAATACCTCTACAGTCCTGGACATGACATATAGGGCAGACTACAGCATACTGTACATGTATGGTTTAATTCACACTGAACACCTCTACAGTCCTGGATATGACATATAGGGCAGACTACAGCATACATGTATGGTTTAATTCACACTGAACACCTCTACAGTCCTGGATATGACATATAGGGCAGACTACAGCATACATGTATGGTTTAATTCACACTGAATACCTCTACAGTCCTGGACATGACATATAGGGCAGACTACAGCATACTGTACATGTATGGTTTAACTCACACTGAACACCTCTACAGTCCTGGATATGACATATAGGGCAGACTACAGCATACATGTATGGTTTAATTCACACAGAATACCTCTACAGTCCTGGACATGACATATAGGGCAGACTACAGCATACTGTACATGTATGGTTTAACTCACACTGAACACCTCTACAGTCCTGGATATGACATATAGGGCAGACTACAGCATACATGTATGGTTTAATTCACACTGAACACCTCTACAGTCCCGGATATGACATATAGGGCAGACTACAGCATACTGTACATGTATGGTTTAACTCACACTGAACACCTCTACAGTCCTGGATATGACATATAGGGCAGACTACAGCATGTATGGTTTAACTCACACTGAACACCTCTACAGTCCTGTATAAGATATATAGGGCAGACTACAGCATACATGGTTCCCCATACTGAACACCTCTACTGCCCTGGATATGACATATAGGGCAGACTACAGCATACATGATTCCACCCCCCCCCCTACTGCACACCTCTACAGCCCTGGATATGACATATAGGGCAGACTACAGCATACATCATATTGTTTAACTCACACTGAATACCTCTACAGCCCTGGATATGACATACATACTATAGCATACATAGCTACTCACATTGTAGAACTATGCAACCCTGGATATATATTTGCATACGTACAGTTCTTACAGTGCCTAAGTTATTCATACAGTGTTGTAGATACAGTAACATTATCTATGATATCCAAGTAACATACTTATGATCTTTTGTTATCTGGTTTACTATCAGCGCTATGTCAGATATACTGTATTCTACAGATCTATGCTATCTTAACATCACTAATATCAACCTAGATGATTCTTTGACTTTATGAGTGGATGACAAGTGACTGCACTCTGCTGTGTAAATAAAATGCAAACATAAACAATATTTACTCAGACTCATACTATGGCTTGCCTGTTAAGGGATAAATGTATGTAAAATAGAAAATATTTAACATCCACCCTTACATAAAGGCACCAACAGAATGTAAAAATCTATTTAGAATAGACAAAGCGTACTTAGTTTTATGCAGTACTCCAAAACTACTCAAACACAATTACAACTGGAAATTCAGGTGCTGACAACAGAGTGATGACCCTATATGACCTTTGACCTCCACCAAAATCACTAGAAAACTAACTATACTTTAATGGCCATGTACTCCAAACTTCCAAAAAAAACACAAAAACTGTTTAAAAGGTATTTTCTTGAACTCCACCAAAACTAAAAAAAAAAAAAAAACAGGTACTAATGACAGGGTACCTACCAACCTATCACAAAGAATCACCATGAAGCTTTAGATATTGAGGAATAACCTTGTTAACATGGTTGTTATAGTTTGGTCAAGTGGAATGGGTAAGTAATTGTTTGAGTATCACCAAAGTCCTCCCTCTCACTTACTGATAGGTAATCTTCTCCTCTTGGCCAGGTTCGTCTTTCTCCCAGATGAGCGCAACATTATCTGGATTAGCATCTTTGTGTCGATCAACACAATTTACTGGTAAAGAGACAAAATTGACATAAGAAAAATCAAATTTATGGTCTTTCCACAGACATTCTGGGCCTTGAAGAATGTATTATAAATTCAAGACCCTTAAAAGGACTCAAAATTTCTGGGTTTTGTTTTTTCTGGTTAAATGCAGTGGATTTAGCAATTTGCCAGTAGAAAGGGAAAGGCACTTGCATGTTTCTACAGGAGTCAGTAGACATTAAGAACATATGAATAAGTCGGTAATGATCATTAGTTAAAGAATCAGCAAATTTCGGCACCTAACATAAGACCCCCACCTATATTACTACTATATTATCAACAAATTTTATTGGGCTGTTCTCATAAGCCTGTACAGTAACTGATGTGTGCGGTAATTCAGACAAAAAAATTCAGAAGGTAGTGAACAAAAGGCTAATTTAATGACTGAATAATGGCGCTGTGAATGCTTAACAGGATAACAAAGGCTGAGAATTAACAAGGATACACACACTTGCAAAATGGATCACAACAATCAAACCTCCCAGCTTCATAATTTGCTCTGTTGCAGTTCACTCACATAATTTGGATGAGTGTTTTGTGCAATAACCTTTCAGGTCATACATGGATGTGTGGACTACAGGGACAAATTGCTTTTGGTTTCATTAAACTCACACATAGTGTGACATATTGTGAACTAACATATGGTTGTTATCATTCATAACTACAGTAGCACATTTTAGCAATGAAATGTTGCCCACTGTTGATTTGGCAACTTAACACACATCTTCTGGTCCTCAACCAATTATCAGAAAACTTCAATGTTGAAGTATTTTGAATCACATCCCCCAAACTGAGTCTCAGCATTGAGCATCAGCAAAATAGGTCTCCAAAATGGAATATGCTGGACATAATCATACAGGGACTCTCCTTATAATTGTAGAAGACAATATATGTTTTAAAAATGTTGTCACAACCAGCACATAGATTGAGATATATGTTACAGCAGTGATATACAAAATCATTAGAGTTCTATATATACTGTACATGTGCATTTAGGACCAAGGGCTGTATCTAACTGCATTGTTAGGACCACTATGACACGCCCTCTGCTGAAACACTGAAGTCTGCACTAAGTTTTACTCACTACTTGATAGTAAACCTCTGCGACTTAATAACAGCAGTTCTAAGTCTGTAATACATCAAGTAGAGTACATGTATATACAGCACAAACTGAGAGTATCTGAATATCTTTGATGATATCAAGCTGAGGCAAACCAAACTGTGCTTATAAAGTTCACTAAGTACTAGATTATAATACACATCAGCTGTATTTGATTTATCACTGATAGTGCCACTCTTATCTAAAATAAACATTTTTATCAGGTGAGGAACAAAGTCAAAGTTATCTCCAAGTCATTGATTTTATCAGGTAGTTGACTGCGTAGTTATCCAGCAGAGGATTATGTGATAGAATTGTACTGTGAAGTACACATATAGGAATCATAATAATAATGATTAAATTTATATAGCACCTGATCCAGAGAAAAGCTGCTCTAGGAGCTTTACAAACCAAATAAGAAGAATGAAAAATGCATACAAAAATATATACAACAGACAGAATGAATTATCAAAATGTAAATTGTAAGGAAAAAATTTTCTTTTAAAAGAGTCAACTGATGGGGACTGTTTTAGATGAATGGGTAGTGAGTTCCAGAGTTTAGGCGCCGATAGAAGGAAGGATAGAAGGAATGATTGAGAACATAACACATTATTACCTATTCATGGAAGAATTAACAACCTTCCTGGCCTGAAGTCTATTTATGTTTGGATCCTTGGAAAGTTTTGAACTACGTTTCCCCAATGTTGATAACATCTAGAACTAGAGCAATTGCATAATACCCCACAACTGACAGGCTTTTACATTGTTTACTTTTGGGACTTCCTGTCATAATCTGTGATACAGTATGGTTCAATCACCATTGCAGCCTAGCATAGCTAAGTTACACCTAGCATTAGGTATTTACTCCAACTATTAGCTTTTAGCTTCAGTAATTTAGTAAGCTGGTATCTTTTGGGTTACACTACAACTTTACAAGGTGATGAACATTTTGTCATTGCATGCTGTCTTTGAAGTTTTCCAAAAGTGCATTATCGGGTTTTTTTTCCAAGGTCAACTGTGTTTACCTAGCCCTAGGCCAGCACTCTTTGCACTGCTTGTTCTAGTCGAGTCGTGATATAATTAAAAGTTGAGACCGTGCAATAACATGACCTAGGGGCCTAACCAATTCCACGAAAAATAATGGTTCAAACCTGCTACGTTCAACTTTCCACCAGAGAACCACTTTATTTTGCCTTCGGCAAGATCACAGTCCGATACTTCATGGAAGTCTTGAGCCCACTTTAATCTAGATCTTGCAAATATGCCCCAGAATATGTCTGGATGTTGCAAGGAGAAATTATAGAGTTCTTGGTGGGTGTTGAAACCATAGCCTTTGCGTTCGAAGTCAGCTAGCTCGGGTATTTCACTTGATGAAATTTGGCTTGTTGAGACTGTTGGAGACAATGAAAAACTCCTCGAAAATTCGAAATGACTAAATTTACGACCTGATTTCGTGCCAAGCAAATCTGAACATTGCAAGTGAAATCGTACAACATTACATGATATACGTTTCCATGCCCCGATTAGTCTAGCGGACGCCATGATTCTTGTTTACATGTTACACGGCAGGGAAGTATTTCGTCGCGTAACACCTGTAGTGTTCAGTAGTAATGTTGATAAATATACGGAAATATGAGGTACCCAGATGAACACGTCATAGATTTTATGGCGGGAATCTATCGTTCATAGTATGATCTAAATTCCAAAAGAGCACTGCTGCTAATCAAGCACAGGTTTGAAACGGGAAAGGGGAAAGACAGAATATTGTTTGGTGGGGTTGGAGTTATCCCCTATGAAGACACCATGACCGCGTGGAAAAACTGATGTGAAAAATTATCCATAATTCCCTTTGCCCCGGTGTGGGGCCAGCTAGGTCCTGTTTCACGAGGGATAAGTCGCGTCTAAATAAGTATAGGACTTAGTGTTTCACATATCACTAAGTCGCGTACAGAATTAGTCCACTCTGCACTAAGTAGCGTAACAGGATGTAATGTTTCTCTTGACTCCAAGCGTGTATAATGCAAGTTATAATCACAAGTACAAACAGATGGAGAGATGTCAAAGAGCCTGAGTGTAACTACATATATCTTTATTCAATATGTTGGATACCACTCTGCTGATGAACAGCATTGTATATTGAATACACAGTAACTCTTGTGGTCAAAGGGGTCTAGAACTAAGCTGGCACCCAGCAAACACAAAACGTTATCATAACATTTTTAAAGAGCCTCTAAAATATGTATTTATAACGTAAATGTGGTGTTATAAATACGTCGGCATAACGTTTTTATGAGATATTAATGCTATATTAATGTTTTAACGCAAAAATGTTTTGAAATAATAGCCTGAAAACGTTTTCGTGACATATTTATTACACCACAATAAACGTTATCAAAACAAAAGACGAAACGTTTTAATAACGTTTTAAAAACGTTTTTGTGTTTGCTGGGATAATTGTCAACCATTATGACATCATCTAAGGCAGGGTTTTCCTATATAACTTTACCACACCCCCCCCCCCCCCACGGACAACCTGTGGATGTCAGAGTTGATCACGAACCCCCAACTTTTCGAGACACGAAAAGGCTGAGTCATTATTATACTTTAATACGCATAACAGCCCGTGTCTGTTCAGGGATTCATCACTGTACAACTTCCTGCAGTCTGTTTCATAATTCAGTTATTTATCACATATGCACGGTACTACTATGGCAACATATGCGTATGGAACGCGGATGAGATTGTCGACGATAGGTACGACTACTGTTCATTACTAAATTATATGATATATCAGATTTTAAAAAAAAAAGTACCCTAGTGTTGACTTTTAGAAACGTCTCACGAACCCCTGGGATGGACTCACGCACCCCCTGGGGGTTCATGCACCCCAGTTAGGGACCGGCCTGATCTAAGGGGTAGAGATTTTTACTGTGGTTTGGGATTGATACACTTTGTTACCAGGTGGTTTGCTATAGTTGCTCATCATTACACGGGACTTAGTCGACGTCTCGTCTGTACAAGACTTAGGGACTGATCTTAGTGTATTACTAGTCATGTGGTTGATCTGGTGCCAATTTTGAAACTGTTAAGGCTGTGCAAGTTACACTATAAACAAACGATCTCAACTTCAACGATGATGGCCCCACTTGCAATGATCTTATGCGAAAGAGTTGCTGCTGAACTACACAGAGAACACATATTCCGGCACCCGAGTTATCCTCTCGTCAGCTACAACGATGAAGACATGCATGAGCGATATCGTTTCACGAGAAGCGGGTGCAGGGTTGATGGACATGCAAGTCACGCAATTGACGGATGCTCTGCAAACAAAGATAATTCACCTCCGAAGGTGTAATATCTTTCTTGAAGATCTGTATCGCTCTACGCTTTTATGCACTGGTCACGCGTACTTGGATCACCACGGAGTGAGTAAAGGCGGGTGGGTGCCTGATAGTTCGGAGAGCCAGCTCTCATCTGATCAGGATGATCAGATGAGAGCTTGGGCGCCGTTACTAGATTCCTCACCACGCCACAATAAGTCATGGCAATTCGCAACGCAATGTGGGTGCAGCAGGCGCGTAGCCAGGAATTTGCCAAGAGAGGGGCGAAACTGCAGATTCGGCATTGCAAACTATCAGAGCCGTATATAGAGATATATACGGCTCTGCAAACTATCTAAGCGTAGCGCCATCATGGATTGGCGCGAAGCGTACAAGAAAATTTTGGCTGTAAATGCCTCCCAGATCGCCGGAAATGGCACTCACTTCCCATGCCTTGTAAGTTGCATCTTAGCATTTTCTCTTTTGAAAATACTAGCGATATTATAAAAACCTTTAAAAATTTTGTAAAAAATATGCTCAAGGGGAGGGGCGGTTGCCCCCTTCCCCCCCCCCCCCTTGGCTACGCGCCTGGGGTGCAGCAATGTTGCGGGATTCCATCGCATTGTGAGTACAGTGGACTGTAGTCATGCTTTCCTCCGGGTTCGCGACTTGTGGATGATACCTACGTTTACGTCAACCGGAAGCGCCGTAAGTCAACCAACGCTCATTTATGACAGACGTTACAGAATTACTTACGTTGTCCCCTCACTTTTCAATTGGGATTGACGCCCCCACTTCTACCGTCTGCTCCTGATAATGCTCCTAATACACGGTAATAAACACAGTCGGCGATATTGGTTGTTAACATAAAAACAAAAACAGGAAATAATTTGCAGCAAGCATAATTGTGATGAATATTTCAGTTCTGCCATGTGGTTATTTAACGCTACATGAGACATGAGACATGAGATAATTTGTGCTTTATTTATTTTTATATTTATTTTAATTTTTACAATTTTTTTCAAATTATAACAATCATAGGGGCATCACTCTGAACAGTAAACTGTTTTCTTTTCAAGTAATGAAAACACAGTAAAATATTATAACAAATAGAATTTATCGGCATTACTTGTGTTATGAATGATTGTCTGGATGACAGAATGCTGAAAATCGAGTTAGGCCTAAATTAATTAATTAATGATTCCCTTGTTATTTACCATCAGTAAGTGACATCAATCTTAAATATGGATAAAACATCCCCATGGTTGCGGGAAGTGTCGACCAAAATGCAAAAAGCTATACTTTAATCGATCTTAATCAAATGAAAAATACTTTTTAAGAAAAAGTCGCCCAGGAAAGAACCTGGGCACGAAAACCAAACTACTAAACGACTGATACGCTTCTAACCACAGTCCCCTTGCATCGGGACTGTGACTGTGTGATCATCGTCAGGTGTGCATCACCATTCCACTCGAAAGGGAACAGATACTACACAAGATCTTAGCCAAAAGGCCGAGAAATGATCAAATGATCAAATAATCAAATGAAAGATATGTCCATATCGCTGCATGTGGTCAAGTGGTTAAGGCAGTGGGCTTGTGCTCTAAGGATCACAGGTTCGAGCCCTGGCTAGATCATTGCGTTGTGTCCTTGGTCCGAGGCACTTTGTCTACATCGCCTCTCTCCAACCAGGTGAATAAATGGGGACTTGCGAGGTAACTTGTAAATATAGTTGCGTGCGCCGGTTTGTGGCTGCACCCTATGGGAAGTCCCCCAGGGGACACGTGGCTGGGGTGCACTGTGGTGCCCCAGGAGAGATTGATTGAATTGTGCACACTTTGGTGTGTGGGTGTGACAAGTTACCAATGACCAGTTACCAAGTTACCAATGTACAGCGCGGCGATACTTTTTTGTAAGTTGCGCTGTATAAGAACTGTTAATTATTATTATCATTACATAACTATTGCTGCATTATAATTAGTATTACATAACTAATGCTTCATTACCATTGCTGCAGTGGATGAAGATAATACCTTACGAGTATGGGATTGTTTAATTATAGTCTTCGCCATTTTTGGTTAATATACATAAGTGCCAACCAAAAACATTTAACTGCATTAATAATAAGGTATATGCGTTACATATGAAGAGTTTAGTGACATGTGCAAATAAAAGAAGTTCGTGTTCAATATGTAGGTTGTGTGCACACCACCCTAAGTATTATGAAAGGCAATGCATACCAATGTAATTGTACCTAATGGCATAATGGTAGCGCAGTGGTTTGTCAGACTTTAAGAAATTAAAAACTAGGGTATTTAAAATTGCAAACTAATGGTACTTTTCTTTCTGTCCTGCGTTCTCTTTTCGTCTTTGTTCTTCTTTCTTTCGTTATTTTGCGGTTTTTCTTTTCGTTTTTTTTTTCTTAAGCGGTTAATTATTACAGGTTTTTATATGAATCATGCGTGCTATATGTGATTAGAAAAGTGCAACTTGTAAAGGTGCCGATGACTTATAGTCACATGACAATATTGTTACGTAACCTGTCTTTCGAGTTATTGAGAAAGCACTGTCATGCACAGTCACGATTCCATTTAATATAGTATTCTGTGGGAAAGTATTGACATTATCATATAGGCATATCAGTGTAGGCCTATGTGTTTTTGATTACGCCTATTTACTTGACGTCTATTCGAACTGGAAAACAAATATAGGTGCAAATGATATATGGCAATCAACTCGACGTGGGAAATAACAGCTTATGACGTCATCTTTGACGACAGAACACTAGGGTGGATCCAAAACCTGTTACCTTGCTACCATAGATTTGTAACGCAAAATGCAACAACAACAACAAACAGTTGCTAGTGTTACTGATGACGTAAAAGTTACGTGCCCACGATGAAATATACGAACGATATATAGCATGATACCGTGGCTGATTTGATGAGGCGCTAACGTGTGAAGCGAAAAATCAAATATCTAGCTAAGTAAACATCAAATGCTAAGCAACTATCGTTTTTTTTTTCTAATTTTTTTTTTTTATCGAATGACAGTTAAAAAATGTATAGCTTCCTTTGGGCCAACCGTTCAACAATATATATATGACAAAATGCTTCAGTGGTTTTCAATGGAACCGATTGACGTTAAAGCTTTACAAATTCCTCTCTATTATTGTCTTTCTTACCTTTTGTTGTTGATTCACCGAAGTTGAACTCCCTTGGTCAAAATGAAAGAAGCAATACACGAGAGATCTGCTCATTGAGTGGTTGGATCGAATTAAAGTCAGACGTTCCACATTTTTGGAAAACTGGAAGGCATTATTTATATATTCGTAAGTTGAAATTAATCCTTCGTTCAGTAACATTAATACTGATTAATAGAGAGGTCAGTACTCTAAGTATACAGGTTTAATGTTTAAAAGATTTATAGTTATTGTATACTTTGTGGAATCAGCAACCAATTTCTCCCTATCTGCAACAGGCCTGCCCCCCCCCCTCACCCCGACCTAACCAGGGAAGGGAGTGAAATAATAACGTATTGTTATATATAATATCCTCAAGCAGAATAATTAGCAAAATCTTGTATGACCAATTTGAAAGTTGAAAAAGTTACTGTAAAATCCATGTTTCGATATATTTATGTAGGCCCATTTATATACATATATATAACAAGCTGTTTTATATTCAGAACTGTTATTATTTCTTCAAAGCATATATTATATCTGCTATATTCTGGAAGACCTACTTAATAGTCACTCTCTGTTGATATGTTATATTGTGATATTACTGTTTTTCACCTCTTTAGTGATCTGTTATATTTTGCTATTTTTTTCCCAACCTTGGTGTGTTTTGATAATATATATATATATATATATATATATATATATATATATATATACATATATATATATATATATTTATATATATATATTTATATATATACATATATTTTTATATATATATATTTATATTATAAATTTCTTATCTATTACATCTTAACATCTACTGCCGTTATCAATTCTTTATTTTATCTTGATCACCATTAATAAATGAGATCAAATGATTGCCTGCAATTCTTAACGTAACAAATATTATATTTATATAAGTATTGTCAAGCGGCACAACCTTTGGTGAAGTTAAGTTAAAGTACAGGGTAATTCAACGTTTTCAAAGGACAAAGAATAATAGAAAACAATAGGTTGGGTTCAGTACAAAAAACGATACACTTGTGGGCCTGGGAGGGGCGGATGGGGAGAGGCGGAGGGGTGGAAGGGTGTCATACAGCGATCTGTTTGCTACGTTTCATCCGTTCGTATTTCATTGACTGTAAAAGAATACCCATAATTTTACAGTATATGTAGAAAACCGACTGACCGGGTATACTCTTGACTCGAGCTGTATAGGAATCGAACTCGGACTCCAGTCTACCGGACTCTGACTGCAACCTACGTCACTAGTAGACTTATATAAATAACCACGCTGTACGCTAGAACGAGAACAATATGGCGGCGAGGTATTCATTTAAGTAAAAGATGTTTGTGATTAAATTTTTGGGTAAATCATTAATTTCAATAATAATCATAAATAACAATAAATGACTTGTTGAAGGTCCTTAGCTATACGGGCACTTAATAAATATATCAGTAGTGCAATGAATATTTCTTAAATAGTGCAGGTTATATTACGCAATAAGAATGCTGTTTCCAGTTTTGACTAAAACTACCAGCTACGGAATCTATAAGTGAATAAGAGTTTCATATACACTTGTACGAACATTTACGCCCAAGTGATATGCACTGTTTAGAATAGCAATAACATAAGTTATATATTGATTCCAATTCACAGCTAAATTTAGGCAAAACAAATAAATTACAAAATTGCAAACTTTGAAATTAATGTCAAGAATAGGTGGCCTACGAATGAAATTCCTTTAGTGACTATATACCATTAATTTGAAACAAACGTTCAGCTATTAATCACAGAAAAATATCCAACTTAGCAAATGCACACGGCGAGAAGGGTTCGTGGT
Organism: Apostichopus japonicus; assembly: GCF_037975245.1. Taxonomy (NCBI): domain Eukaryota; kingdom Metazoa; phylum Echinodermata; class Holothuroidea; order Aspidochirotida; family Stichopodidae; genus Apostichopus; species Apostichopus japonicus. The sequence goes on from NC_092568.1 coordinate 40,307,334, forward strand.
TGCGATTATATTGTTAGCATATTTCTTTTAGCGCATTGTTTTGAGAAACTAATGTAAAGTATGTGATAAACAGTCAATATTCGACTACAGACAATGGAAAAGTCGAGAAAATATTCAAAACATTGACATAAACTACTATAATTTGGTAATAAAAATCTTCAATATTTGCGTCAAAAAGTCTACTATTAAATATCACCTAAGTCAAGAAATAAGTCAATAAAAGTCAGCATCTTGAAAAAAAACTAAAACTTTTGAAAACAATAGTTTGAATTTTGAGATAAAAAGTCGGAGTTTTGACATAAAATGTCGAAGCGTCAAAAATTTAGACAGGTTATGCGATAATTTCCAAATAAAAAGCTCAAATTTTGAGATAAGAATTAATCTTGAATCCGTTTCGACATAGTCCGTCGATGCTCTCGAAAACTTTCAAGATTTCAAGAAAGGTCGACATGTGAACATAAAATAGTGGAAATGCTGAGATATAAAATATATAATTTAATCAAAAGGTCTTGCTCTTATCGATAGCTTCATTCGCCGCTGGTTCGCCAGATGCAAGCAGTTAACAGCAATGGAACTGTGAATACACGAACAAATTATGAACGAACAATTTTCTCTGTGTTGTTCCGTTGAGTTGACCGTTGAATGGACCAAAGGTATACATCCTCTGAGGGAGCTATTTCGATAGATTGAATTCGGTGACAGTACTCTTTCAGTGGTACTAATTTTGTCCATGAAACGATACAAACATATTACGTCGGCCTAATTTGGGAAAAATTGTCGTAATCCTTGCTATATATATATATATAATCCATTCGGACATGCGAGAGAGGAGATGTAAATGATACATCGCTTTAAGTTGAGACAAACGGGTATGAGGGGTGTTATTGGATCATAAATTTTGCTTCCCACGCAACATACCCACCCCCCATTTCCCCGCACACTCGGACGTGAAGTACTCGGACAAACAGGTCTCGAGTACTCCGATCTAGACAAACAGGAGTACAGAAAACTTTATTTTGTTGTATAAATTGGTTTCCCTGAATCAAATATAGTTAATTAATCTTAAATCACAGTCTCCGTATTGTTGGAAATTTTGCTTTCATCTGAACAGACCGAAATTATAGTCATTAATCTTGGAAGTTTTCAATTTTCAGTTAGAAATACTTAGAATTTGCCTTCAAACATTGTAATTTGGCTTTAGGCCGTCGACGCAATATATCTGACAACAATCTCACAAATACAGGGTTAAAGTCAGCTGTTATAATGTCAAAAGTGGGTTACTAATGTTCCTATATTCTCATGATCTCTCCCACCCCGCCCCCCTCTCCTCTATTTCCTTTTGTGAGGGTGAGGGGCAACAAGCGGGTTGAGAAGTAGCTTGTCGGACTGAGTAGGTCCGTGCCTCCTGCCCTGTCCTCGCTGGTTACGTCACAGCGATAGTACGCCAATGTTCGCTTTTTCATTTTCTCGGCATCTTCCAGAATAATTCGGTATGATATATATAATGTAGTAGTTAACTTTCTCCGGCAGGGTAGTGAGCATATCCAATCCTGTACATGCCAAATACAACAAAATACACCATTACAGTAGCTATGCTGAACGTCAGGCGAGAAATCAACTAGGTCCCACTTTAAGAGTCTTATGTACGTGACGCAGCCGGGATTTGATCACTGCATGTTTAATTGGCTACAACTGATTATACAAACACTTGGTAACTGGTAACTTACTTGAGAAGCAATGACTTGGACGTTAAGGACACGAACACTAATAACTCGAACTCATATTTTATAGACTCCAATTCGACACTTTTGTTTCAATAAGAGGACTCTCAATGTAGTGGATAGAGGGTGGCCAAACCACCCCCACCCCCTTTCTTTAATTTCCATTTCTTTTGTAAGTTGTTCAAAGAGGGCGACATTTAAATGTCAAAGCACTGACTAACTGGACAAAGACCAACCAATAGTAATGTCGGGTTATTATCATGTGCTCCATTTCCTACTGCGTCATAAGTTCATGCATATGTCATTCGTGTTTTGCTATACCAGTTAATTAACTAATATGTACGGATCCGGTTAAAAGGTTCGTCTTCCCTTCAATTAAATACATATACATTCAGTTTTTATAACGTCTAACAATTACTGTACAAAGGGTCATTTATTTCCTCCTTTTTATAATACACTAGCCGGGGACCAAATCCCCCCCCCCCCCCCCAAACACACACACCCTTAACGTGCGGCTCCTTCACCCCATATACTTGTCAAATTGTTTCCAAATTCTATATCCATTTGATCACCAACATGCAACCGAATACTAATTTTACCCCCCCTTCCCCTTCCCCTCCCCATCAACACACACATATGAGTCACCTTCAAAGATCCCAGGTCACATCAATCCCTTCTAAACTCCCGACCCCCCCCCCCCCGCTTCCCCGTCGTTCGAGATAAACTGATAGAGCAGTGGCATAGGAAGCTATTAGAATGGAAAGAGGGAAGTAGAGGGTATTCCCCGGAAGAGTTTTAGTTTTGGATGTAACGTTGGAAATGTCAATAATTATCTCGAAAATTCGATGCGCTCCAAAATGACAACTTTTGTGTCAAATTTCGACCATTGGTTCAAAATAACAACCATTGCCTACGGGGGAAGGGGTAGGGGGCTGGCGAGGGGCTGAACATGTGAAAATCACACGAAACTTCTGGAAGTGGGTGACGGTCCATGATTGGAATTATCCCCTGCAATTAAATGTGTGTTTTGTCAGATACGTAGACACATGTAGACCTTTAGATCACATCTAAGGCACAATTACGGATAAGCACAGCATTTTTCTGCTCATAAGAACCCAAAACCCCTCGGATGAAAGGTGTAAAGTATATTACAATTGCGGGAATAGTCACAACGAAAGAAAGAAAGATTCCAAGAACTATACCAAGAACTAATTCACACGTAATCGGTGATTGGCTGTTGAAGTCAAATAACTATTTCAGAAAAGTTGTATCAATGCCAATGTTTAATTAGCTAAATGGGTTATTCGACCATAACCAGTTGAGGTTAGAGGTGTAACTGGAATTTACGATATAAAACAAGTTAATTACAATTTTTAAGGGAAAACCCCAACGTAAAATAAATGTATAGGTCCGTTACAAATGACAATCATCTAGCATTTACTTACTTCCTTGACCTTGTTCTCTTTGTTTTGCCTTCAAATATGGGAAGATTACTTTTCGATAGAAAGACATGAAGAGTAAATACAGTCAGGATTATGCTATGCTATTTAATCTATAATCTTGTCTCATCAAAATCGACCAACAAACTTGTCTTGAACAATCTAACACATCAAGTCCACGAGTCGCCCTGGTAACTTGGCGTGACATATTAGACAATAAGTCATCTCAAATCAGGAAGCAGATTGGTAAGGGGAAAACACCTCACAGCCCGAACAACCCACATTCTGCTAAATCACGAAAAGGAGCTTCTAACTCTATAACAGTTCCGTAGATTTATACCAGAATGCTGTTATATTATATAGGCTCTTGAACAAGGACGGTGGAAGGGGGTGGGGAGCGGGGCAACCAGAGGCGTAGCCTATGCCTACCATTACCCCCCCCCCACACACACACACTCAATTGGTGACAAGGGTAATACAAATACTTGCCCTTTGTGATGGCAAGTAGAAAGTGCCCATTTGTTGTAATAAAGAAGTACGATCAAGAAAAAAGTATTTATATTGAAGGTACTAACGACAGCTTCATCTTGGACGAGGTGAAAAGTAGTCGACTTATTTTTATTACTCATGTTTTCCCTTGTAGATATGATCATCAAATCCTTCCGTGTCCCCTCACCACAAATCGGGGTTTTTTACCATGGAGAAGTGGTGGCTGACGGATGACGTCGACCTATGTGACCCCGGTCGGTCACCCGATGAAATCTTTGGAAATCTTCCGAGTGATCACCTGTCAGAAAGTGTCTCAGAATTGTCGCTAGGTGGTTTTGATGACCTCGACAAGCTCCTGAACAGCTATAGCAGTTTTGCGCCACTAGTGGCGACATTTGATGATGATGACGTCATCAATTCACCGCCACTTTCAAACCAGAGTGACATATCGGATGGTATGACGTCACCAGATAAAGATGACTTTTGTCTCCTCGATAATCAAGGTTCGTTCGGAGTGAATCCGTCGCCTCATCTTGATAAAAGTGTTCCCGTGCCAGATTCTGGGTGTAGCGTTCCTAGTGTCTCCTCCCCTGATACAGCAAGCAGTGTGGACTTTGATAAAGCTCTGCCGACGATCACAAAATCACAATTTAATACGGCTGAGGATATTTTGACTTCTCTGATAGCGGAATCCTCACCAACTATGCCTAAAGCTGTAAATCATTTAGTAAGTGTACTCGATTTATCAAAGTCCGCCAATTACTCGGACAGCCTGTTTACGCCATCGCCCCCTGCAGGTTACGTCACACCGCCATGGTCCCCGGAATCCACCGCTCTCATCAACAAAAGCACTCAGATGTTGAATGGTGACGAAATTGAAAAGCCACGTTCACTTTCGGAAGGATGCCTAAATATTTATTACTGTCAGTACTGTGGACGGGAATTTAAGCACAAGATAGGATTAAAAAATCACGAACGCAGCCATCTTAGAGGTGAAACGCACATGTGTGGTTACTGTGGCAAAAAATTCCGTTATAAGAATAAGTTGCGTCGCCACGTGAACGTACACGCCCGAGAGCTAAGAATATGTCGTTTCTGTGGTCAAGTGCAATCGAACGACTACGAACTAGTTCAACACGAGAAACAACACAAGAAAGACGGCGAGAAAGTATCCGATATGAAGTCTCTTCCTTGTAACTCATTGAAATGTTTAGACAACCTTTTCTCGACCGACAAAGAAAATTCCACCAAGGTACCTCAATTCTCCAACCAACCATGGTCCTCGTTACGCATGGCGTTCTTGAGAACACAACCTTATCCCAAACCCATGCGTCTAAACTCAGTTTAAAAAGAGATTATGATATCAAACTATGCAGAGAGTGGTGGTCAGAGAGAGAGAGAGGGGTTGTGGGTGCGGGTGGGGAGGAGGGGGCTAAGGGATTTTCTTCACAAAAATCGTTTTTTTTTTTTTTTTTTTTTTTTTTTTTTTTTTATAAAAGCAAAGGTTGGTAACTGATTCAAATATCATGCCCAATGTTTTAAGGGCAACTGATAACCAAAATATTCATGAAAGAATCTTAATTTGTTAATTAAATTTTACTTAGTGCTTTTCGTATTCGCAGCATCACGTTGATCACCACAAGTGTTTTTAAGTTTTGTCTACAACAAGAACAGTCACCTTGTGAAATATACAGTCATCTTGTGAAGAAAATTACATACCCTTGGTCAAAACCTGAGAATATATTCCCTAAAATTTGTAGTTGCATAGAAGATACGTGGTTATAAGTCTCGGGGATTGGGGAAAATAGTTGAGTAAACATGTCCACTTTCGGATCTCTAGAGGATACTTTGGAGTAAAATTCTCACCCCTCTTTCCCCCTCCCTTTACCTACCACCAATTACTTGTCACAAGTATCCATGGTAACTGCTTATATTTAGCAAGAGGCAACTGGACAGGCCTGCCTATAACAGAAACAGTTGATACTTAAAACAGTAGAATATATAGTCTTGCTATATATTAATGACGACCTTCATAACAAGAAAAGTACTGGTCAGGTCAAATATACATATTACTAAAAATGAACAAATCAGTGACTGCATCTAAGAAATGAGCAATCCTTTATTTAAAAGTACCAAAGAAGCATCTGAACAAATAAAAAATTGGGGTCTTCTTTCACTTTTTTCCCTTTACTTTTTATTAATAGAAATTCATATTTTGATCTGTACTTCTAATGAAATTGAGAACCTTGCATAAAGTTTAGTGACTTGAGACTCACTTAAGATGAAATAATTCCTCATGCACTGCAAGGTGATACTGGCGTTCAGTAATTTACAGCATTGAGGATAAGTTGAGTTTGCAATTGCCCACTGTATATGATTGCCGCATTGCACGGACCATTGAGTTTTACCCAGATTTAGGCTTAATGCATATGTACATTACATAGTTATATTATATATGGAAATTATATATTAAAAGAAATACCAAATAGAGTAATATATACTTCTATTGCAGTTAATCCAACTTCAATTTTAGTGTGTCACTATTTTCTTTCTGTTCATTTATTTTTGCAATGAGAAGCTCATGACACTACATATGTTTATTTAAAGCTTATGAAAACCATGAATATACTACAGACCATGCAACATGAAATGTGGATTCTTCATTTCCTGATTACCGGAGGAGCTTCAAGCCTAAACATTTCCAGCAACTGGACTACAAATATATGAGCACTATATATATCTTTTGCTGCAAATGATCTGCATCTTCAGGTCAACAGCAATCCTAAAAACATTTTGTATCGTGGAACAAAAAGTCGTGAAAATCTTATGAAATTTAACAACTGCAGAGCTGGCAACAGCAGACTTTATTTGGTGATGTCTGCTTGGCAAATTTTGCTGAGAAATATCAGTAGTGTTTCTTTATTATTTTAAAAATCATTGAAGAAGCAAGTTTTGACACTGATACCAGTCTAATTGCAGTCAACTTTGACAACTAAAGCAAACGTTAATGTAACACATTTCAAGGATCAATTTGACAATCCACATTACATTAATGTAAAGCTTGTGTATTACATATGCCATGTTGACATCACAGATGACATGTGATGACCCACTTCCTGGAACAAAGAATGGGTTCATCTGGTAAAACTAGTTAAAACTTAAAAATATGTCTCTATACTTAGGAATATGAGACATTCAGATGAAGCTTTCAACTAACGAGTACCGAATCCTTTCCCTTTCATATATTTTTGTCACCAGAATTGAAATATTTTTGTCACCAGTAGTAGAGAACAACACCCTGAAAATTGTAACATGGTGACCAGCACCTCAACACTTATTCTCCTGGCTACACTGCTCTGTACAAACACAAACTCATAAATTACATCAGCACACACACACACATTTTCCGTTGTACACCCTTGTTTTAGTTGTAGGTCACAGGTGAATTTTTAACCAACCACACAGTACATTGTGTGGCATATATTATATGCATTGCATGTATAGTATATATATTGCCAGAAAATAAGTATTGGTCAGCCTAAATTTATATTTAGACCATAAAGTATATAGACAATATGGCATATGGTTAATCTAATGAAAGGTACAAAAGATTGTTGTAGAGTATTATTTTATAAAATTTTACAATAGATTTCTATTCTTAAACAAACAAAAACAAAACTCCTGAGAAAACTAAGAAAATACAAAAACAGTTCAAATGGTAGTTAATGGTATGACCTAAGAAAATTGACCTTTGCTTTCACAAAAGGCAGACAAACTATGAGAAAGTTTTGTCAATAATATAAATATGCGACCACAAATTATGGCCACACAGAGTAAACAAATTAAACAATATACTTAAGGCATATGAGACTTGCGTGAGAAACTATTATTTTTCAAGGTCAAACATAAAGTACTCGAGGAGGGGTGGAGGGGGTCAGTCTGTCTAATTATACATTAAAGTATTTGCATTTTGGGGGTTACTTTTGTTTTGTGTAGAAAATAATGAACCTTTTCCAAATTTCTAAATTAGTGCTTACTTTAAATAACTTTTCAGGGTGCTGACAAGGACAGGCATAGACATGTTTTAATGGAAAGAATTTTGCATAAACTTAAAAAAGATAATTTTCAAAATAATACATTAGGTTAAATGCCGTACTCATGGCTTTCACATCTGAATCTTTTCAGGTTAACGTAGGTAATGTTCTGTCACTGACCAGCTTTTAATCGATGATTCTTTAGGAAAGCTCTGTAACTATGACATGGTTCTAGATCTCCCTCTTCTCAGGTATAACATTGTTACGCAATTAAGCTTTATGGAAGACTTCCCTCCACTTTGTTCTTTTGTGGAAAAACAAATAAATATATAAAACATAGGTGATATTCTGTCACTACGCAACTTTGAAGGATTCTTGAGAACAGCTCTGTGAACTAGCTACTTCAGACAATATTTCCTTTTGAAGTCAACTTGATAGTTATGCTTAGTCACTCTCTACCTCTGTGTCTTTTGATGTAAACACCACTGCAGGGGAATATCCCCTCGAGTTCCTGAGACTGTGAGATCCCACGAAGGGTTCCTTTCTGGGAGATGTAGAGTATGGACTGAAATCTTTGACATGCTGATAACTCGATCCTTGAAAACTACTCCAGGAATGCTGAAGGAATATAGCATAAAAATATAAAATTATTACCATCAAATATACTCAAAATATATAACATAACACCAGTCATACATGTGAAGTTGATCAAGGGAGTGAAAGATTTCAAGCATTCAATTTCACTATCATGTATTTACATCCAGACGTTAAACTATAAAGTGAATGATAGAAAGAATGTTATTGTGTCCTAAATTACAACTAAGAGTGCATCTGCAAAGCACATCAGGTATGTCCTTGGGAATGATAGACAAATTAATTGGCTTCATCAAGCATCCTGGGAAGGATTTAATACAATTAAAACCTCATTATAATAAAGTAATCACACAAGCTTGATAATGTCCATTTGCTCTTGGCCGGAATTTAACCCATTCACAGTCTTTCAGGGGATATATGCAAAATTCAGACTATAACCTCGCCTGTGTTTACTCATGCAAAATTTTAATCAGAAACATGCACCGGCCAGTGTATTGACCTATCCATTTAAAACTGTACATTAGGATATATGCTGGACTATGTACTACTTGCTGTTGGCATTTATACCTAATGTTTGGCTCTCTCTAACACAACGTTACCACAGCCGAGCAAACCCATTGAATGACAAATTTAACAAATACCTTCGCGGCACGCCTAAGTTTTAATGGTTGTTCAGTCAACCGAGATATTACATTACAGAAATATAGTTATTTATATCATATTTAGATTAAATTGAAGTAAATACCTCCAAACAGTGAACAATGATAAATTATTTCACCCCCAAAGCTGGTATTCTATTCCCCAAACCTACACATCTCTCATTTAGTGTATATATTGGTGTTCTAATCACCAAACCTATACATCTCTCCTACAGTGTTCATATTGGTATTATATTCACCAAACCTAAACACATCTCTCCTACAATGAACATATTATTGTTCTATTCACAAAACCTACACATCTCTCCTACAGTGTATATATTGGTGTTCTAATCACCAAACCTATACATCTCTCCTACAGAGTACATATTGCTGTTCTATTCACCAAACATATACATCTCTCCTACAGTGTTCGTATAAGTATTCTAATCACCAAACCTACACATCTCTCCTGCAGTGTACATTTTGCTCTTCTAATCACCAAACCTACATATCTCTCCTACAGTTTACATGTTGCGGTTCTAATCACCAAACCAACACATCTCTCCTACAGTGTACATATTGGTGTTCTATTGGCCAAATCTAAATATCTCTCCTACAGTTTACATATTGGTGTTCTATTCACCAAACCTACACATCTCTAATAAAGTATACATATTGGTGTTCTATTCACCAAACCTATACATCTCCCCTACAGTGTTCATATTAGTATTCTAATCACCAAACCTAAACATCTCTCCTACAATGTACATATTGGTGTTCTTTTCACCAAACCTAAATAGCTCATACAGTGTACATACTGCTGTTTTAATCACCAAACCTACACATCTCTCCTACAGTGTTCATTTAAGTATAATATTTACCAAACTTAAGAGTGTTCACTGTGTAGCCTATATTGTTTTTGTTTTTCCAGTATGAATTAACTCCTATGGCCAATGCACTTGCTTAAAATTTTGAAGTGACTGTATGTGGATGAACACAGGAAAGCCTTGTCAATGTCTGAAGTTGTATTTTGCTTCTTCTCTGCTAATGGGCAAAAATGTTAGCAAAAAAAGTACCTTATAATGATTGTAAGATTAACAACAAGATATGAACAAGATATGCATGCCCATCATATGAATGCATGAACAAGATATGCAAGCACAAGATATGCATGAACAAGATATGCATGCACAATATGTGCATGCACAAGACATGCATGCACAATATATGAATGCACAAGATATGCATGCATGCACAATTATATGCACAAGATATGCATGCACAATATGTGCATGCACAAGACATGCATGCACAATATATGAATGCATGAACAAGATATGCATGCACAAGATATGCATGCACTAGATATGTATGCACAATATATGAATGCATGAACAAGATATGCATGCACAAGATATGCATGCATGCACAATTATATGCACAAGATGTGCATGCACAATACATGCATGCACAATATATGAATGCATGAACAAGATATGCATGCACAAGATATGCATGCACTAGATATGCATGAACAAGATGTACATGCAAAAGGTAGGCATGCATAAGATATTCAGATTGTCATAACTTTAGGTCAGATGGAAATTTATGACCCTGTGAGTGGTACCACACATTGTAGACTAGTTGGTAAATCGCTACATGTTGTTTTTCCAGCTGAAACAAATGCGACTTAACACTGCCAATTGTGATCAGTTGTAAATCTTGAGCACACATACACTGCCTAGACGATAAACACAATTTACCAAGTAATGGTGGTGGAATTAATTTGTGTAGTGATCTGTTGGACAATATGCAGCACAGCTTGATTCAAACAGATTTCAGTAGATTTATCCTGTCACAGGGAATGATAAGTGTAAGTGAAGAACAGGTACTTATATGTATACTATAATATGAAGCAAACATCACACAACAATTTTTTTTTAATTAGCCCTTTCTTCAGTTACAGTTATATTTTCACCACGGTTGAATGGACATACCTACGTAACAAACAATCCATAAAAATTTTATGATTTCCTTGATAATTGGAATAATTTCCCCCATTAAGTTTTACAACAATCCTCTGCTTTTTTAAAGTGTAATTTGTATTGTTTGCCACTGGAATACCCCTTTAATTGTTGTTAACTATATCAAGAAAGAGCTCACTGGAGTCGATATGTCTAAAGACCAATTTAATGGTGTGTGGATTTCAACACAAAAGCAGAACCGGTAAAATACTCTGCCAAGTGGGTATTGCTTTCACTTGCGTCACAACCATAATACTTTTTCACCGCAGACAATGAAGGCTCATTTTTTGTCTAATTTGTTTACCTTGGAATACTGATTTACCACAGAAGACAAACATAAAGTCAAACAGGATGTCATGAACAATCAAAACACTGGTGTTTCGGAAACTCAGTGGTGGAGACACTCTCCTTGAACTCTCACCCCTAGGTTAGGCAGGTGGAAGTTCTGGTAGTAAGAATCGGTGCAAAAGTTACATGTATCCATCTCTTTCTTACTTCTCTGGATGCTTAGTTTTAAGGAGAACACTTGCTATCAGTCGGGTGTTTATATCCAGAACCATCACAATGACAACTTCTCAAATCAGCTATGATGTAAAGATTCTGTAAGCTAACCATCAGACCGAACCAGATTGAACCGGACCAGGCCAGATTGAACCAGGACTGGGCCGAACCAGACCAGACTGAACTGTCTGCTTAATAATATAACAGACTAAATGGAAGATGGTGAGTTGATGAAGAGACTTACCCTGGTTTTCATCTCCCGAACAAACTTATCCAGACTTTTTTCTACATCTGGTCTAGATAGCTTCACCATCTTGAGAGTGGTAGCCTGTTAAATGACAAGGTTTATTTCATCTTAAAATAAAGTTGTACTGTTTAAGGAATTTGTTTGTCATAAGTAGGTTCAGACCTGTGCAATAAATGATATGTTGAAGGAGTTTACTACTGCAGGTGGTATCTCTCTCTCTTATGATTATGACTAAATATGGCGATGGACATGTTCAAGTGGATCAAGTCACCTATATGGATATCCTTTCAAGTCAAGTCACCTACAGTTTAAGGATATTCTTTTCAATTCAGCTCACCTACAAGGATATCCTTTCAAGTCAAGTCACCTACAAGGATATCCTTTCAAGGCTACTCACCTATAAGGATATCCTTTCAAGTCAAGTCACCTACACCATTGGTGACCATAGTCACCATAGTCACCATTTATGGTGACCATAGTCACCATTTATTAGAGTAAATAGTGTTCATAGCCATAACACAAGAGGTAGTAGTTTTAATTTTCAACTTCCCAAAATTAAAACACACTGTGCTGGGTCTTTTTATTACAATGCAATTAAAAACTGGAACAGGCTACCTGAAAACATAAAATCCATCCTGCTGAAATACAATTTTAAAAAAGATGCCAAAGCCTACCTTTTAAATCATATGAATGTCTAGCTTGTAAATATCTTTCTTTTTTACAGTGTTTGTATGCATGTTTTAGTTTTTTAATAGTTTATTTCTTATCTTTTGTATTTTAATGGTTTTAAGGACCCCTTTGGAATTAAGCTTTTAGCTTAAAGGGTTATCCTTGGCATGTTATCTTCTTTTTGATGCATTTAAGTATATTCCCTTCTTGTATTTTAAATGTTTATCTTTATGTGCAATTTTTTTTTTTTTGTATGCAGATGAAGATTGATATCTTGCCGAATAAATTCAAATCAAATCAAGGATATCCTTTCAAGTCAAGTCACCTTCAAGGATATCCTTTCAAGTCAACTCAATGGGTTTAAGAATGTTTGGACGAGCACTTTAAGCATTGTAACCGGGTCTGAGTGTTTGTGTCTTCAGTTTTTTTTCCTCTCTCTACAGGGTCCTTGATGGGGACTTGAGTGTCCCTCCTGATCCTTTTTTCTACTAAACTAAACTAACTCACCTACAAGAATATCCTTTAGACCTTGCAACTTTTTTGTTTTTCTAAACATAAAACGGAAAAATAGCTAACAATTTGCATAGACAACATTAGAATGCTAAACGAGTCCATATTTTGTTTCATTGTCAATACATTGACATTATGTTAATTAAGTTAATACTGGACAACATATCATATATAAAGTTTTAGATTCGTTGCTAGGTTACTACAAACTTGAGCCACTGCAGACTTAGGATTACATTGAGACACAACAGTTTGCTGTTTTTGTGTACTCTCTAAAATGAATTGTTGTACTCATAGGAAACTTAAAAAAGTTTAGCTTCAGTTTCTGCATTTTAAGTCCTGAACTAATGCCCAGACAACAACCAGGCCTTTGACCTGTGCCAACGACCTAAACGTTGTCAAAACTTGACTTACATCACAATATATGGCATGCAATCAGCTTCTTTGATTTTTATCTCTTTTTCAGTTGTTTAATTTCTTTTTCAGCAGGTTCTACCATGAATAAAGAAAGTATGTAGACAATGCCAAAAGCATTTGAACCAACAAGGTTTTACAAAACAAATTCAGGATCCAGCTGTTATGATCTCGACCTTTTGAAAGTCATCAAGTTTGCTTTGGGTTCGGGAATAACCAATTTGTTTCAGTTATTGTCTGTTTCCTTTTGTTATTGTTTTCTTTTGTTTGGTTCCTTTCATTTCAAATGTTTTAGTCCTTTGTTTCCCTTTGTCTAACTTCTGTATGTAGTTTGTACAATTATTTAGTACCCTTAGGGTAACACTAAACTATAGTCTACACAAATCAGTTGTCAGGAGCTAGATACAAATTTCCACTGTAAAATAATACAATTTTTGAATAATCAAATCATATATCATATTAATATAAATATATTAAAAAAACTACAATAATATTTGTAATTTTTCTCATGTCCTTTTATGGAAGGTTAGCTAGGGGTGGAAGGTGGCAAGGGTAATAGGGGGAAAAGATTTTAATAAATACCTTCCAATTAATGGTTTCCATACTATGAGGGTCATGTGACACTGGCCATCCAATCTTCACTTTCCTTAGGGTGTGAAAGTCTGAGAAAGAGAAAATGTAATCGTAAGCCTAGGTGATTCTAACAACAAATGATTAATATTGTAGAAATATTAATATTTGTGTGGGTTTGATAGAGTTATTAAACAAAGCACTAATCCTTGATAACCCAGATTAATTTGTTCTTTCAACTCTCATGTCAAATTGTTCGGTGCTGTTTCAGTTTACCAGTAAGGTAGTATAAAAATATCTTTCACACGCGACAAGTAATTAATATATTATGACTGTATATATTTTGAGTGATATCAATCTCTGGTTTAATACTGCACAAAGGGTTTCATTGCTAGAATTATTAAAACCTGACAAAAAGGATGGTTAGGTGGGTTTGGAAATAGAAGAAATTATCTTCAGGCCTAGAAATTCAGGCTTTTTACTGGCTAAATCCCAGAGGATTTAGCAGTTTGCCAGTAGACAAAATGGAACTGACATTTTTCTGCCATTAGACATTAAAGGGTGTGAAGAGTCGCGCACAAAGAAACGTCTCATGCCGGTAATCTGACCTAGTTTCTAATGAGGTGTAACAGAAGTGTTAGACACCACCATCGATCCCAGAAAATACACACAGAGCTTGCTACCGTCAGTAATTAGACACTAGTGTACAGTCAGTACATGCAGCTACAGTCAATGCCCAAAACACAGTGTACATAGCAGCGATGGACATCTCAGGTCTAGATAAAAGATAACAAGGTACCAGGTTTCATTACTGTCTGCATTTTGAAGCGACAAGAAGAAAACTTCACTTGCAAGCAACAGAAAGTTAACTTTTTCAGAGCGCAGCATGTGGTTTGGGGCGAGTCTTCAATGCCTTTAAGAACATGCATGCATACATACATACATAAGTCTATTATCAGCAAATACTAGTAGTCTGCTCTTAAAAGCCTATACAGTAACTATAAATGTGTGTGATAGGAACATAACATTGAGAACTTGATTATAGCCAGTTTTAGCTATTTACAATACAATACAAATTTGTTATGGAGAAATGGTGGTCATGAAATTTGTGCTTATAGATATCCTCTTTTCTGGCAGTGATATCAGAATTGATCAAACAATGGATTACCCTAAACAGTTGGACTTGGATTGTGGAGCTGAATATCAAATTTATGTCTTCAACAAAGCATTACAAATGTTTAACATGGTTTTTTAGTAGTAAATATCTTGAAATCTAAAATAAATCTTGAGCCATATATAATACCTGTGTTTACTTTTTGCTAATTTGTTGGTTTATGGCCTATCAAGGCTGACAAATAAATTATGTCTAAAGCCATTCTATAGCAAAATATACCAAGGGGAGGGTGGTGTGTATATCCAGGAGGGTAATTACATGTAAAAATAATTTGTTCATATCAGATATTTTGAAGACATGCAGCATTCTCTCTGTGTATATTAGGTCGCTATGTTGCTTCAAAGTAGACTGAAGGGAGATACACAAGGGAGAATCATTTATAGATTTACCTTGATACATACAAGGGGGAATTTATGACAAGAGGGACAGGGAGGTGCACAGAAGGGGTGGGGGAAGGGAGGGGGAAACAGCAGTCTGCTATGAAAAAGTTTCCTTAGATTACCAGAGGTGACGAGGTGAGTCCACATGCAATCTTATACCGATTACAATCATTTACCCTGCACTGTCATTAAGCAAAAATGTTTCTGACACATTCATAGATAATTATGACCAGTTTACACTGTATACCAACAAAACAACCAACTTACTGCTTGCATACGATTCCTCAAAGTCATAAATAAGGTCTGACAAGGACTGAAAAATATAAAGAGAAATGGAGAAAAATAAAAATAATTTAATATTTCAACTATTTGTTTTGGAATATACAGGAGGGAGATACATACAGAAAACACACCCACAAAATGGGGGGAGGGGGAGTTAAAGGGGGTGGGCGTAAAGAAAACCAATGCATTAGCACTGGAGTAAATTCACTGAATTGTGCAACAAAAATAAGATAACAAAAAAAGACCAAAGGGACAAATAACAAACTATTATTTATTAATAATTCATTAACACGAATGTTTGTTCTTTCAACGGCTCCTTCAGAGGAATAACTTGCCAATATAAGCATACACCGGCCTCTTTACTCTGTTTAATTTTAAAAAAAAGGTTCATCGACTGGAGCAAGACTGCTGTTTATCCATTTGTATCTGTAAGCAGAAACTTAATAATTTGATGTTTTTGAGGAATGGTACATAATTTCAAGACAGAATAGCTAGGGTTGATATATGTGTTATCTGCAGCTACATAATATCTATGTGTCAAAGCATTCTGTCTTTAATGTTTAGGAAGTTTTATGTTTGGCAATTAAAAACCTCATTGACAGTGGCGGAGCGTCCATACAGTCAGGGGGGGGCGGATGCCCCCCCTGACGGACTCAAATGGACTGCTGGCGCCCTTTTCAGCTCTTTAACACTTTTTACTTATTCGCGATTATTGACTTTTTTATTGTGCTCTCATCTACCTCATTTTGTTAGTGTAATTTGGCGATGACACCTATTTATGCTTCGTTTATCTGCAAATTAGCCAGGCCCGGAAAGGGTCATATCAGGCGATCTAGGGAGTATCTTTACTCAAAAAATTTCTGTACGCTACGCGCCAACCTGTGGTGGCGCTCCGCTTAGATAGTGTCGAAAGCGCCCCTACAGACCAATCTCGCCCCTCCTGACCAATACCCCTAGCTCCGCCATTGCTCATTGATGTACATGTATGAACAAAGCATTTAAATCAATTGTAATCTCACCAATCTTCGTTATTTAAACTTTGTCCTACATAGTTTCTGTTCTCCCCTCTTGATTACTGCATGAAGATTCGTTTGATACAGACGACAATTAATAGTTTTAATGAATTGGCTAGAAAACGAAACTCAACACAACAGGCAAAAACCTTTAGACAATATACAGTCAAATAAAGACAACAAAATTATTATTAAACAATTTTAAAGTATCAGAAATAGAAACACAAATGTAAAAGTTGATATTGATGAAGAGTAACCTGGAATTCTAAAGGTTTGTACATCAAATCTTCTCTCCTACTCATCCCCATGGCACCATACCTGCCGCTGGAACAGACCCCAAGAACAACATGGCTATGAACGTGACCAGAAAAGGAAGTCTTAAAACTGATGGGGAACCGGTGAAGGTTACTGGTACCGTTGGTGAGGTAACTGAATAATACAGATATAATTAAGGTGTCATTGGCACAGTAGAATGTATTTGGTTTTAATAATACAACATTTTTAATACTTCTTGCAGTCCTACTCAAGAAAATTTGTGCTGTAGAAAGAAGGCATTAAAAGTTAAGACTATGTACGTCTCATCCCACACAGCTGGTACTTCAGCAATTCTAAGAGCTGGCATATAGCTAGTCCAGTATTCTGATCTCCAAAAGCAAGGAGGCTATAGGCTATGTTTATCCAGTCTTAACAGTGAACTAAAGCTATTGTCTTATGCCATGATATCACAGTTTTACTCAATTCAACAAAGTTCTTTCATGTCATTGATATTTCAACCTAATTCAGTGACCTATTTATGTACAATTTTTCGTAAAGCAATGTCATTGACTTGAACAATGGAAAGTCAATATATGTCAGTAGTGATTGATGATCCTAAGCAAACAATGGAAAATATTCGTCAAGTGTGAAATCCCACGATAGCACTGACTAAATTCTACCTGATAATAAACTAATGAGAGTTCAAAATAATGCATTTCTTAACAGTATAAATCATTCAATTACAAGTTATTTTGACGACCCAAAACTTCAAACATTTAACTCTCAATAGAGAATTTTGTAGCCCATAAATCAAAGACTCAGACTCTCCAAATTGATCTGCATTCTCTTGAATGTCCTTGAAACAAGTCGATTTCAGGACATCAATCCTGTTTTTATTATAAACCAGTCATTGTGTATTAATTATAGCTGACACACCCTAATTGTTCATCAAGTTTTGGTCACTTCAAAGTCTTCGAGAAGATTATTGATAGAGTTTAATTGTAGAACCAGGCTTCAAAATTCAGGCAACTACTGGCTCAAAGTCAGTGGATACATCTGACTATTTACTGGTAGAAATAAAAGACAGTTTTCTATTGATTTATGCTGGTTTTCGTGTTAATTCAAGTGAAATGCTAGTGGGGATTTAATTTTAGACAATATAATTTTTCTATGTAATGGCATTATCTATCAAGTGGTCCAAATTGTGAAATTCTCAGCCTGTAGTTCTATAAATATTTAAGTCAGTTTTATTCTTCTTGTAAAACTTTTCTGTCATACACAATGTAGTCTAGGATCAGAGAGAAGACATTTCATATCTCAAGGGGGAACAAAATGTAAATTAATTATGAAACTTTACTACAAAATTCCACTGGAACCTTTTCCTCTTAGCCTTCATAAACCTCTTTTCTGAGCATGTAACATCCCATCCCATTATGTAAATGGAATCCCCCATACACGACAGAGCACTAGGTTAGGTGTTTACTAGTAACAGAATTTTGGTACCTTCAAGTTAAAATCACTCTTGATAAGAATAATGGGAGAAACCAAATGTTACACCTGTTGAAGCTTTTCAAGGCAATCTGATGGTGAGACAGTTTACACTGCAACAAAGGAATCACAAATGATTTCCAGTTGGTAAGCATCATGTTTCATCTCTATAGTAAGGCAAATATGTCACCAAAACAGAACTAGTATTGTTCGATACAGGTGGCAGACACCTACAGTGGCTTTACGACCTTCCTTACCGGTTTCGAACCTCTGGACATACAATCAGCGTCCATAGCCTAGTGGTAAGGGTGTCCGCACATAAAGCGGGAGGCCCTGGTTAAAATCCCGGTGGAGGCTGGAAGTTTCTTCACTGTTCTGGATTTTCCAACTCATTACGATATCAATTATATATATATTCATTCACCTTTGTTGTTTACCTCCATTTCATTAAAAAAAGTCTGTTTAAAGTATCTCTTTCGAGAACCGGCTTTAGGAATCACAAATGATTTCGAGTTGGTTGGCATTATGTTTGATCTCTAGAGCAGGCAAAAACGTTACCAACACAGAATTAGTACGGTTCGATACAGGTGACAAGCACATGAGTGTATATATATGTATATATATGTATATATATATATATATATGTATATATATGTATATATATGTATATATATATATATAGATATATATATCACATAATATACTTAACTAAACTACCATCATACTGCTACTCGGAGTTTAACGGGTACGGCTCGCGCACCGATCATCAGGCAACTGAACAACACAGGCTATCTCGACTTCAGGCGTGTGTGTTTACGGTTGCCATGGCGACAGTGCGATAACTTCTGTTCTGTTCTGGTGTGTGTCGGATTGCACCGCCTTACAACGCAGCGCTAAAGAAAAGCGGGTACGAACGTACCATCTCATACGACGACGGGGGCGCACCAACAAAACCCAAGAAAAAAAGAAAGAACCGCCAGAGGAAGATCACGTGGTTCAACCCACCATTTAGTAGGAACGTGGAAACCAACGTGGGGTCACAGTTCCTCAAGCTCATAAATAGGCACTTTCCACGTGGGAGCAAGCTGAGGAAGATCTTCAACAGAAACACAATGAAAGTGAGCTACAGTTGCATGAAAAACATGGATTCCATCATCAAGTCCCACAACGCCAGAATAATGCGGCAAAACAACCCAACAACAAATGCCACCAAAACTTGCAACTGTAGAGATAAAGGAGCCTGCCCTCTGCGTGGAGAGTGCTTAGCCGATTCAATTGTGTACGAAGCCACCGTCACTTCCAGTTCCGACTCGCAGCCATACGTTGGGCTCAACGGGGGTGATTTTAAATCTAGGTACCGCAACCACACGAAGTCGTTTCGCAACAAAAAATATGAAAAGGAGACAGAACTATCCAAGCATATCTGGGCACTGAAAAGCAAGGGGAGCGATTATACTATTGAATGGAACATATGGAAGCAATCCGACACACACCAACGCGAACCAGGATCATGCAATCTATGCATGGAAGAAAAGCTGGCCATAATACAATCGAAGGACAGATGCATCAACAAAAGAACAGAGCTGTTATCCCACTGTCGCCATGGCAACCGTAAACACACACGCCTGAAGCCGAGATAGCCAGTGTTGTTCAGTTGCCTGATGATCGGTGCGCGAGCCGTACCTCTGAAACTCCGAGTAGCAGTATGATGGTAGTTTAGTTAAGTATATTATGTGATATTCTAGCTCTGCCTTGGCATAGAGCACTCTTTGTGAATATTGGCCACCATTATATGTGATATATATGTATATATATATATATATTTATCTTTATCTAGGTATGGCAAACCCAATGCTCAATAATTGGACAAAACAGCTTTACTGACAGATAAAGCAAGTTTATCTATAATTATTTAGCATTTGGCATGTCATATTTTCATGCCTACTTAACAGTAGACAATCATGGCAATATGACATACACAGTCCAGCTAGTTATTAGGCGATTATGAAAGGTCGCACTGTTAGAATGTCGGTGATAGTATTGGAAATAGCCTCTCAGAAAACTCAGAAAATTAGAAATTATATGACGAGAAATATCAACAGAAATGGCAAAAGTATTTTAATTTTGACATGATTTTATCCTCCTTAAAAATGTCAATTATATCTTATAGAGGTAAATGAGTTTCTTTCTTTTCAACCCAAAGTACAGCTTAAGACCAATTCAATTTTAATAAACACTAACTTGCAACTGCAGCAGAAATCCACTTTCCCTTCCATGTATTAAACACATCCCATACTCCTCTAGATAAGGTTTACTTCGATCTTAACCCCAAAACATTATTTTGCATTTGCTAGTTATGTCATGAAGCAAGAAAAATGATCTTAAGGGCTAAGAAAAGTATGTTTTCTGGAAGATTTTGAAGCTGGACATTCATGCCAGAAGGGGGGGGGGGTAGGTGAGGGATAGCAATTTGTTTAGTCTCATGTACATTTCTAAGGTACAGCCATGAAGGGAAACTTAAGCTAATTCCTTCCTTTTCTATTTTTTTTTTTTTGTTCTCCTTAGTTTCATGTGAAGTATAAACAAATATTAGTGGCTAAATAATGTGTGCATTTGTAGTTACTACTTCTATACAAAAAGTACAAATTTATAAGCAAAGAAAAGATTAAAAATTATAGCATTAGTATCCCTGCCTTATTATTATTATTATTATAATTGGTTTAATAATTTCATCATGGATGTATGTACAGTAGTTGTATTCAGAGCAATGCTTTAATAGGTATCAAAATACACATAGAGATGTTTGCTTTAACAATTTTAGGGAACTGTCCACAATTAATGTTACTATATAAATTAGACTATCGTGAAGGCTGGTTATACCTACACATTCATTTCCAGGTTTGCATATATATATAGAAGTTCCCATTTTCTAGCTGCTCATTTTGTGAGGGAGCTGTTTAACAATTAAAATCATGACAATATGGCACTGTGAACTGAAGACTGGATCACATCTCATTTTAGAATGGATCACCATTGACATCGATGGCATAGTTAGTTCTTTACAGGACTAACATCATCTGATATCATCTTCTCAGCTTTTCATCTCATTTGTGAAGTCTATTTAGTACACTATTCATTGTTCATTAATCCAACTAAGTTGTCTGCCAATCTGTTTAGTTTTATTGTGTCCTTACTCTATTCTAGGTTCAGTTTGCCTTTGAATGAGAATTCCACTGTAGGAGGTGGAGTAGATAAATGAGAGAGACAAACTTCTAAGAGAAGCAACGAAGCATTTATTATTGGAGCAGCTGTCATAATCACAGAGATGAGTGTGTTTTAAGGATACATGCCAAGAATGACAGCTTCCAGACATTTGATGGGGAGAGATTCTCTGATCATGTCTTTAGCCACTTCTAGTAATCTATTGATGAAGAAAGAAACAAATGGAAATATTTATATTAAGGTAGCAGATAGTCCATTCCAGTATTCATCTTCTCAGGCACTTCCCAACCTCTTTTTGTGCTAAGCCTACACATGTGTGTGTGTGGAAGAAACTGAATGGCTTTCAACTCATGCTTCACTTCGGCTGGCTATCCAATTTAAAGTTTTAGATCATTTGTTTGTTTCGTTTAAGAGCATTTCAGACTGGACAACTGTGGATTTCTCCTGAAGAGACCCACCTTACGTTAGCTAGCCAAAACTCAAACACACAACCTCCTAGATGCTAGGTTTTGTTGCTTCGGACAGCAACGCCTTTATCAACTCAACCATAGCAACGGTTGAAATGGGACAATGGTACTCTTGGAAGGCTGAAAGAATTGATTGCCAACACATACAATCAGCATCTTTGATATCTTTTATAAAGAAAAATCCAGTAATAATACAGCACTTTATGAAAATTGCCATTTTTAAACTGTTTATGGAAATTTAAAATCTAACTATTCAATTACATTCAATCCTGTGACAATCAAATTGAGACACAAGCCAGTAAAACAAGGCCAAAAAGTACAATCAATAACAACCGCAAAGGATCATGAATAAAATTATGATTTCAAACTTTGGAAAGTATTGTAGTATTTTCTGCCAAATGGTTTGCTTATAACTTTACAAGTCTCTGCTGACTTTTCTGAAAACAATGAGTTCTGCTGAGATATGGGAAAGGTCTAAGGGGGTCTAAGGTATATTACAGTCTAACCTTGCTCTTAGGATTTTGATCACACAAACAAAAAAGAAACATTCCAATTGTCTATGGCAGTTGTCTACTGAAGCCCACTTACCCCTACTCTAATTTTCAATGCTAGTGGTAATGTTACTCACCCTGCAAGAGGTCTGGTCTTCTTAATCTCAAAAAATTGCATTCCAGTGTGATTATATCTGTCCAAGCAGTCAAGGGATCAGATTTCAGAAAGATATTAAGCAATAACAACAAATATGGTAAAACTTTAAAACAAAAAGAAGGATAATACATTATTTGAGAGGTATCTGTTTGGCAATACAGAATTAAGAGGGTAACAGCTATGGACAGGAATTACAGCTTTAGAAGTAAAAACTTGAAGGTTTTGTTTTCCAATGTAGACTTGCATGTCAGATATTTGCATTACATAATCCTATGAAAAGAGATAACAGGTCTGCATTATTTTTATGAGGTATTGCCTCAAAATAAGCCAGAAAATCAAATAATGATCAGTTATGGTTGTAATGCAATATCTTGATAAATTTCAATAAATATTTGAGTGATTACTAGCATTACCTGAATTTTATATACAAACATTGTCTAAAAATTGCATGTCAATATTGACCTTTGAAGCGACTGCTGAACTGGGATGAAACAATACCTTACACTTTAAGGCTTGCCCATAATTATTATACAGCTCTTGTGTAATCGACAGTCAGGTTAAACGAGATATAAAATTTGTCTCTAATTTAATCAAACAAGAGCTAGAATGTCAAATCAGTACTGACTTCTTGTTGTTATTGACTTCTCTTTGACTCGGCAAGACTAATCAAACACCTGGGCAATTTAAATCTAGACCTGCTGGAACATATTCCACAATACATTATATGCAATTCCAAATGTTTACAGGGAAACAGTTAACACTGTTTACAGTATATGGATTGTAATTATGTTTCCATACATTAACCTAAATAGATCATACATGTTTTGTTTTAGAGCAGTTTTCGCTAAAGTTTCATAACCTTTAGGACATTTCGGAAAACAACATGACAAGCATAATAACAGATGAAACAGCCTTGGCAGATGGAAGGAGAGAAATAGAGTGATGGGCTGGTAGGCTTAGAGGGCAGTATTTAAATACTGTTTGACTGCTTAAGAGACATATTAGTAAGAGGATACTGTAATTGGCTCATATAATGTTGTATGGACTGAACTTTAGAAGCTGGACTTGTGGCTGCAGAGGTTGCAGGATGAAAGCTTGGTGGCTGAGGTATGGCTACCTGCGAAACAAAAAAATATAAAAAAGTATTAGGCAAAGAAAGTCCCAATATTTATAGCATAGATCAAGATTTGTTTTAAAGCACTGTTCTGATGGCTGCTATGCACAATATACATAGTTCCAAAATTATCTTAAAACTTGATGGTGGATGAACACCTTTTGCTTATCGGCTTACATCTGGTGCTTTATAAAGTTACTTTTTAACTGATACAAGCTCTGTCCATCATATGGTTTGGGGAAGGGGGGGGGGGGGTCAGCACCCCATCATGAAGGCAAGAATTTGATATGAAGCCTGTCTTTTTCTCTGCAGTCTGTCCTGGCATGTTTGCTATGGTTTTTGCTGCATTATATTCTTCATGTGATTTTTTACTTAATGATGTAATTTCACATCATTTCATTCAGCTATAATGTTTATGACAGTGACCGTGAGCTAGCTTCTCCTCTACGTCTTACTCCACTTGTATGGATTGCTTAAGTTAATATCTAATCCGAAATGTAATGTCACAGATGAAACTTAAAGGATTGGTTCAGTTATCATACATGTTTACTGTATGTAATATGAAAGAGGACAATAAAAGAAACACAATGGTGAAAAACTGTTCAAATATCTTTTCAGTTAAAGAGATATTCAAGTGTAAAGTTTTATCAGATTGTGTAGAAACTGCTGAAATCTGACTAGCTGTGATGTCACATCCTCACATTCCTGAAAAGTCTTCGTTTTTTCCTCTAAATATTTTGTGAGATTTCATGACTTTCAACCAAAAGATATGTCAGGAGATCTCATATTTGTCAAAGGAAGTATTTGAGATTAAACATCTGAAGAATTTTTGATTATAATATTTTCAAATGTGTTAAAAAATGTAAATAATTTGTAAAAAGAAATATATTCACAAATGTTAAGGAAGTGAGGATGTGACGTCACACCCTCACAGTAAGTCTTTCTAGACCAGTCGTTTTCAAAGAAATTCTTCAAAGTGTCATATCTCCTTAACAGAGCATGCTATCATGGTACAGTAGTTTCTTCACTGTTCTTTTTGTCATTTTGTGCTCTTTCATACAAAATAGACATGTCAAACACCTGAACCAATCCTTTAAATATTGAAATACAATATTTCTCAAATTTAGATATGAGCAGAGTCTGTGACTTTTCAGTGTGCCATTAAGTTATAATTTAATCTCATAATAATGTAATTGATTTTTTGTTTGTTTTTGTATGTGATACAGTAGACTAGATTTTTTATGGTTGTTCACCAATTTCTGCTGATTTGATCAAGCTTACCGAATACTCATCAAATGATAATTTATTACGAATAAACTAAGACTCTGCTCCTAGATTTATCCAAGATATCAATTGCTGTTACTTCATAATTCAAGTTGATTATGAATCATTGTGATGATAACATACTTTTTTCATTGTAGTTGTAACCACAAGTATACAAAACTGTATATAAAGGAAATTTTACATACAGAGCTTTGGCCTTTTACAAGATCATTCTTTAAGATAAATTGCATTCATTGGTTTTACGGCAAATTTAAATCAAATGATGACAAATTCAGTGCAAAATACTAGTGCGATCATTGCATTGGTTGCTATAATTGTCTTGAGGTCTAAGAAATTTTCAGTGATTAAATGCCATGCAAAGAACAATTTAGGATACATATTTCAAGGCAGTTATATGATATATTTGATACATTTGCCACTGAAATACTGTATATTAAGCCATTTGGTCACTTACTGGTCAATTATCCATTTTCATTTATCATATAAATCAGACCTTATTTTACAGTGGCTATATTAGTCATATATACTTTTCAATCTGCAAATGAGGTTACATTTAGAGTCGGTATCCCATTTGTGATTGTCAATAAATGGCCCCTTTGCATCAAGCTCCTCTCAAACTGAAGTAACAGTTGTTGGTCCAAATGTCACCATCAAGCAGAGGATAGGCCCTTCAAAAGTTTAAAGTCCTGTGCCCCTAACTTACTTTAGGAAGACTGTCCGAAGTTTGAATGCCCTCTACCATCTTTTCTCCCTCTGGGTGCACCTTGGCAACATGGTCCCACATTTTCTGCAATGTCTTCGATGACAGAGGCACTCCATCCTTGTTAACATAGAACAGAACTCCTCCAGGAGTAAATGATGGTTCTTTGGACTTGTCATCTTCATCATCTGATTTTGATGCATCTCTATCCATCCCTCACAGGCCTTGAAATTTATCACCTTTACTATGGAAGACAAAGTATGGTAGGTTAAAGAAACTGTATGTACAAGTACGTATTGAAAAAGTTTAATAGTTTTATCATTTTCGTTCAAGGGTGTAGTTCGTTACTTTGCTAAGCCCACCAGTGTTTGTAATGCACTTCTTTTCACTTCATGCTTTTTCCTTTCATTTGTATGTACTCTTTGATTTTCTCTGGACAAAGGTTGTGAAGAAACAAATAAATAAATAAATGAAATGAAATGAAATTTTAGTATTTTGGGCCAAATCTTGTCACTAGATCTCATCGGCTACGAGCCTCATCTGTCAATTATTTCGTTTTATTGGAAAACAGTGATATCTCTTGTTAAGGCTTGAAATGATTCATGTGCTTCAGAAAATAAAATTAATGTTTTCCTTGGAATAGTTTTAACTATTTTCGTTGCATGGTGTTGATTCAAATAATATTTGAAAACGTGGAAACAATTTGGCAAATGTTAATTTTACTGACGATCAGGTAAATAAGCACCATTGCATTGCTTACAAGACAATAGCGTAATTAAGTACTGTAGCAGTGTCACATGATCCCTGTTGAACCCACGATCAGGTAAATCAGCACCAGTGCAATGCAAAATTAAACCAAAAATCAGGTAAATGTAAACAAGAGCGCCATCCTTATTGAGCTGGGGATCGAGTCATTAGTCACTAGTAGTCATGCTTATTGAATTGTGAAGGAAGGGAACATCCACTTTGATGGCTGTGGTTCTTTCACAAATTATTCCACCCTCTTACTAGAATTATACAGTTAATATTAATGCCTACACAAAGTTCGAAAGGTGGTCAACCGCTTCACTCTGCAGCTGGCAGTATATGAAAAACCATTATGCTATCTACCCTGCAGTCAGAGGAAAAGATTACAAGTTCAACCTGGTTTGCCCTCCCTTGGTTTTTATCAGGGAAAAACAGCAATTTTCTAGGTATCACCTGACCTACGAATTAACCAAAGCTATCTTCCTTATCTTAGCTAGCTATTTCTGGGTATAAACCAAGAGAGGACTAACCAAGTTGAACACGTAATAAAGGTCTATGAATCTGGCAGACGGGTCAATTCAGGGGATTCTTCATCTTTTAATTTCCTCTACAGCTGGATGAATAAGGGCCAAAGCAATTGCACTATTACCCTGGCTGCCAGGCCAAAAGAAAGGGTATCATGTTATTCACCCATCAGCCAGATAAACAGAGTCACAAATATGACTCTGCTGACAAATAAGGCATACTGCCCTCATATTCATCAGGATGCTTGGCGAATGAAAGGACCTGTTTCGTTGATCACCTGACAGCTGAACAAGTGTGAAATCGGATGTAAAACGCTGCATGTTCTGTATCTAATTCATAAAAATATTACAAATAGAATAGTGAACCTGTTTACACATGAGGATTAAGAGCCTACCGAGAAAGCTGGTTACTAAAATTGCACCTAATTAAATTAATTAAGAATCGATTCTCATTTTTTCAACACCATAAGGCATGTTTTAAACTGAATGTGCAGGTTGACCAAATATACTCCCACAACATATGGTGGTGTAAGGTAACTTCATGTCCCCAAAATTTGCTAAGTACTGACAGCAACTGTACTGTAGTTGCCATGTTCATAATATCATTAAAATTTACTAAGTACTGACAGCTACTGTACTGTAGTTGCCATGTTCATAATATCATTAAAATTGTAATTTGTAACCACTTTTTACTTTACCCTACGGAAAACGCCAAAATTGTGAAACAATTAGGAAACAACATTTTTTTATTTGGAGACACTTTCATGGATTATCCACCCAATTAGCTAAATTATACATTAGGCGTAGGCCGAAACAGATAAAGTTTAAACTTGCACCATGGGTCAAATTAGGGAAATTTTTCCTCGCTTCGAAAAGTTTGATTACCAACCTCTACAAGTATAATTCTTTCCATTTCTGCTGGAATCTGGTCAAACCATCCATAAAATCACATGTCAGAAGGATAGCCTAGAGCTAAGCCAAATCTGGGAGTTCATCAACACGGCTATGGTTTAAAATACATAAAGGTACATACCGCCATACCTTTCGATCCTTTCCGCCACTGCGGAAAGGATCGAAACCTATGGTGGAAAGGTACATTTAGCAATAGATTTTCCACTATTTTTTTTTTTTAATAACATAGACAAGTCTACCTATATACTATCGCAAATTTAGTGTAGGCAGTAGGCTATAACATTATCAATGCAAAGGTTGTGTTGGGTACAACGTTGGGAAGTTAATTGAATCATAAAGTTCTGTTATCTCACCCTACAGAATATGAAATAGCTTTATCAAATTTAGGGCTTTACTATTACATGTGCTACAGGTACCGGTTACACGAAAGTTCGCCGACAAATTCTTCACTTCATATATTCAACATTATAACTTTACTCACTGTTAACTGGTAACAAGTCACTGCTACCGACGTTACATGCGTCCTCCAACTTCTTGCATTTTTGGCAAAAAGTTAGCTTCTTACATGCAAACTTTTTCTATTACTGAAATGGAATCTGAGCGTGATACGGTGCTGGATAGAAAAATAGCGTTCTGGGCACCGTAGCAACGTGAGATGGCGCCGTTTACAAATTGTCATTTTGGCTTGCATGAATGCTACAAGTTTATGTGCAGCATACACTCAGCTGTAGAATTGTAGAAAAACAAGACGCACAACCAACTACTAAAAGTACTAACTAGTAAAATTGGTGTACCATGCAGATAGATTTATGCACACAGAGTCTTAGAAGGTAATATCTGATATTGCTATAATTATTAATTATTAAAACCATCCCTTGAATTTTCTGATTGTTTGTGGCTCTAACTTATGAAATGAATAAGTGATGCAACTACTAATACCATAGGCTAGGCTTAGGCCTATATTGTGTAACTAAGTAAGGCCTAGGCTTAAGACAGCCTGCCTAAACTAGTTAGAAATCGGCCTAATTAATTCAAACCTTGTTCCATTTACTTTAACATTAAGGAATAAATAGCCTAATGTGTTAGGGATAAACATACTAACGGGTAACCTCCACTCTTTTAACCTACATAAGGTTATGACCGTACATCAACTTGGATAATTATTATGCTTTTATGTGTTGTTTTGAATGTAGACCGATACAATATTGTTATTATGCCCAGCTTCAATCATATCCTGCAGATACCATGGCTAGGGATGAAGAGTAAATAGGCAGCTGAATAACAAAATAAGTAATTATTAATTTTCTAACTTCACACACAAACTGTACTTTTAAAGGTCAAAGGTAATAATGATATCTCTGACTTTGCTCTGTGGTTTATTTTTATTTTTTAACTATTACTTTGATCAGATTCAGCCAGAGTAATATATATATAGACTTGGAAAGGTCTTGAGATCTTTAGATCATAGGAAACAATGACTCATTTTTACCCACCGACCAGATGAATATGAAGGCACTATTCCATATTAACCTGGTTGCCTGGTGAATAACATGATATGTGTCTGCGGTCTCCCATCAGTTGTGTGACATATCTGATGAATGTGTTGCTCTCATCATAAATAAAATATTGTTTCAAAATTTCATGCAAAGGCAACTTAAAAGAACTGTTATGATGAATGAACATGATGAACATCCTATCACTGTTGAAAATCTTTGCTCTAAATGTATTACCATTAGCAGAGATCATATTAGGTTTTCCTTTTACTGTAGCTATGGTATTAAGTAGCAGTCATAACCATTTCTAGGTACATGTCTGCCAACTTACCAACATGTTAAAAATAGTTTAGTAATAACAGGAAGTATACTTTTTGCTTTATTTTGTTTAAAACTTTAACTCTTTCACTGTATACTGTTTCAGATGAAGACTTTTGGGAACTGAGACTCATTTTTGTCAATTAAGATGAATTCTGCTGCTGTTGGAAATGCTTCTTGGGACAATTTTGTTCAAGGTAAAGTCATCAATGACCAGAGTCAGAATGAGCTAAAGTTTCTATCATATGTTTCCTTACTCTGTTCCATATCATATTCATATTCATATTCATACATGTTGACAGTGACAGAGGTCTACCAAATTTGACAATGAAAGCTAACATGGCAAATGGATAAACTCAACTAACCAATTTCAAAATGTGAACATTTAAATTTAAAACAAAAGTGCTTGTAATCAATTGAATGATGCTTCGTCTAGAATAAAACAAACTTCAAGACTGATATCTTTATCATTTTCTGTCCGCTTTTGTCTTTGTTTGTGCAGATCATTTGCTCCAACATGGCATCATTGATGGAGTTTGTCTCATCTCAAAGCTAGGGCAGATTCTGTACCAGTATGGTGTTCTGGTGGAATTGACAGAGGTTTGATATCCATAGATTCCTTACTTAATGTGTGCAACACAGTCAAAGAAATTTGTGATTTATTGAGGAAGTTTTATTTGAAATTATTATATGCAGCAGCTACAGACAGTTTTAATGCATAGCAGATAACTGAACGGTAAATTGTTAAGAAACTTCCAAACATCAAAGAAAGTTTGGCTAGGTGGAGACCTAACTAGTGACAATGACCTTGGGAGTAGAATGTCTATGCTTTATCAACTAAGCCTATCCAGCCCCTAAATCATCCTTCCTCATGGCTAGTATGTCAGTCAAGAGTTGTACTACCTTTTATTTTACAGTAAGTATTGCATACCCATAGTATATGTGCACAAATAACACTGAAAAATGTCTTCACTTTTCATGGCAGTCAGTTTTGAAAATATTTGTGTATAAATAATGTCATGTAACTCTCATTACTATAATTAAAGGTATGGTTGGTGGCCGAGCTGACTTGTTAGCTCCAAATTGTTAAAAAAAAAGTCCATTTGATGATCATATTTCTATGTGTTTACAGTATATTTCACATAGGAAGACTGTTCTCTCTGGATGTTCAAACATTTTGGAATAAAAATTCTAAACTGTTAAATCCATACCACTGAATCAATTTGGTAATGTAAATAAGAGATGGACATCTCTAATCTTTTCTTGGTCTAACTTGATTCTGGGACAAATTTAACTCACTTAAGTCAGATGTGTTGAATTTTGAGCAAATTTATATGGCAAGCAATCACAATGCCAACTGGCTTTCTGGTTTTCTTTTAGAGTAAAGTCAGCCAATTCCTCCTCCATTTTGCAAACTCCAAGGATGAAGATGCAGACCAACTTATGCAGAGAGGGTTTTGTGTGACTTTAAAGGGTGCACCAGTGGCATTGCATATCAACAAAAAAACTAAGTCTAGGTAAGTTTAAAGTTTAAAGGAACTTACTTGACTTTATAATTCAAACAAAATATGGCAAAGTGAGCATATTTATCTTCAAAGGCTCAGCTAATATGAAATTTAAATGTGAAGGTCAGTCAGTGGCTTGGCTTTTTAAGGTCATGACCAAATGATAAAGCAAGATAACTTGTACCTGCAGTAGGAGAATTTGTCTGTCAAGGAATTTCTTTGTAACGTACTCATCCTTATTTAAAGATTCCTCTTTGCCGAGACATTGCCTTTTTATGTACATGATGAAGGTTGAAACAATGCTCAGCTGTGACTTGGTCCAAGATCTTAATTAATTAAAATTGATTTCTATTTAAACTCAAAGCATGAATAGACAGAACACTGGCTTGCTGACCTCCTTTCCAACTCAATCTCTTGTCTCTCTCACTCTTCTTCAGAATAAAAAGACAATTTAAAAAAAAACATTGGCCAATGGTCAACCTGGGCTGCAAACTTTCTGAAAAATCACTCTTGTAGTATCTTATGTGTTCACTTTTTTTGTTTATCAGTCACATACTGCTTTGTACAGATTATCTTCACCATGATTTCATGTTTACTTTGCAGTGTTTATGCAGTAGCTGGTGGCAGCCAAATGGCTCTGTTGGTCGGTAATCTTCCCCATGGTGTATTACTCTGTACCCATGTCCCTACTAACAAGACAGCTGGCCAAGCCATCAAACAGTTTGAACAGGTCTGTAGTCTGCTTCGAACCTGAGAGAGGCATCTATGGTACCATCTAAGATGGATGAGAGAACCAGAAGATGCAAGTCACAGAGGAGACGGAGGAAAAGTTGAGAGGACATCAAGTAGTCCTGCAAGGATAAAGGCTCTGTCCGACAGAAAGAGCTAAAATTGATAAACAAATCTGAAAAGAAATTTAACGAACCAACCAAGCAATAATTCTTCCCAAGTAACTTTCCCTTGGGATTTTGACAAACAGGAATCCATGAGAGGCATGAGAATGAACATGCTTGAGTCATTGGGTTTGGAGGTCCAAGATGTTTAGGAAAGTCTAACCATGATGAGATTGTTCCAGGTACATTATATTAGATTGTGGGTGATGTTAGTTGTATCTCTATTATGTGACCATGTAAACCTCTAGGCTGGCTGAAGAGACAAATGCAATCAAATAACCACACGCAACACAATACTGTTTTTGTCATATATTTATTGTTTACTATAATCGACCCACAGAAGGTTCATATTTGAAATATTTCCTTAACTGGATCAATTCTCTATTAATTTCTAAACCAGATAGTTGTCCTAATTCAACAAACAACCTACTTTTAACCTCTTGTAAGAACTTTGGATGAAGTCTGCCACTAAAACACATTCATCATCGTCGTTATACACTCAAGGATACTTTACACAGGATGTGCGCAGTAATCACAATTCATGGTTCACGCATGTCACTCAAAACAGACGGTTTCAAGATATGTCAAGCAAATGTGGAAAACATGGTCGCGTGGTCTTCACCGTTCAGATGGAGCGCTTTGCCTATGGGTTAATACATCGCATCTCACTGGATCAGAAAAACAGCTAGAATAGGTCTGCTGTTTGCTTAACCATTTTTGGTTGTCTTTTTCACTAATGATGAGTGTAAGGCTCATTGATTTCCACTATCATAGTGAAAAGCAGTTCCACGTGAATTCCAAATCTTATAGGAATAGTAACATTTCCTTCGGCAATGCCAAACCTAGAATATCAGATATACTGGTTAAAGTCACAGCATATGCTGTGCAATATTATGTTGAATAGTTCAAATTTCAGAAAACCATGGAAGAGATCTAAGAACAGAATTCTGAGCGATATTACGAGGAAGAGAATTGAAAAAATATCCCTTTCTAACCTTTGAAATGGCATTAAGTTTGCAAAACTTACAAATGTTTTAACTGCAGTGAGTAACAGTGAAGAGAGGAATTATCACAAAATTTCAAGGTTTTAATATGTGTCCTGTCAAATGGGGGGTACCTTGTTAATCTTACATTCAAATCGTTTCAATTAAACACCGGCAGACTCCAAACAAGTTGGACTTTGTCTTTCAACTACTACTACACAAAGAATTTGAGAGCTTTCTTTAAAGATTAAATATTTAACTTCTTAGGAATTGATATGTCCAACAAAAGGCAGCAGTAGTTAAATATGGAGCTGGTTGAAAAGATCCTTCCCTGAAAATTGTCGATTCATCCATCTCCTCTTATAGACTTAAGAAAGTGGTATAATCCTTTTTAAAGGCAAATACAAGTTCATAGGCGAGTAAAAAGTTCATAATAACAAGCACATATTTTGCACCAGCTTACCACCTGTTACTCTATTTGCACATAATTCTCATACAGCAATGCAAATATTCCTCACTTTGGTAATTTTAAAACAATAACTTCTTCTACAACCTGAACTGTCTTTTGACCTCCTTTTCACCTTTATCTTACCCTGGGTATGCAGAAATATTTATGAATGAATTAACCTTGCAAACATCTTCTTGAAATAAGATCCAGAATAAATCAATAAGATCCTACCTCACCTCCCCTCTTCTGCCCTCATTCCCACCTATTTCTGTTCCTCTCCCTCCCCTCCCCCTCCCCAGCCATACAAAAAGATTGAATCATCCCAGAAGTGATGTTGATACTAAAACGAGAATATTAAGAACATGAGCAATCCCAAATATAATAACTTGTTTCAAAAAGTGCTTGGTCAAACAAATATAAACAGCAACTTGCAAACTGTTAAAGAACTTGGTAACTTTTAGTATATATGCTTAAAGAAACAAATCACTAGAAAACCTGCCAGTATAAAAGCTTAGGTCATGATAGCCTTGTTTTAAAATACTTAAAACTGACATGCATAATAATAAAAAAAGATAGGGTAAGCCTCAGCTATCACTGTTGGCTGTTATTGCAGCTCGTTTTTGGAAGAATTCCTTCTCGTTTTTTTGTCCGTTTCGTAGATGATCGCTGAGGGTATCGCTACTGGATGATAGAGAGCGCTTCAACTGACGTAGCTGCCCATCCTTGCAAAGTTCTTTCTCTGTGAGGTCATAACTCAGGATCTCTTTGATCGATGCCTCCTTTGGGCTGCTCTCATCCTCTGACGACAGACAATTGTTCTCAGAGTTGAGAGGAAGAATGGAATTGGTCACTTTTGAAAGCTCTTGTTGCACATGATTAAATAAAGCTTGGCGAAACTCTGGTACTCCGTCATAACCTGTGAGCAAAACACACAATTGGATCATTAATATCTGGTACCTTGTCATAACCTGCAAACAAACACAACTCGTCATACATGTCTGGTACTCTGTCATAACATGTTCACAAAACATGACAGATCATGGATCTCTGTTACTCTGTCATAACCTGTGAGCATAACACACAACCGATCATAGATCTCTGGTACTCCGTTATAACCTGTGAGCAAAACACACAACTGATCATAAATTGCTGCCAAATACACAAACGCACCAGTTCTATGGTTGTGTGGATCAAAGGATTCAGTATAATGAGAAATGAGCCCGAAACATCATCATTTTCTTTCCAATTGGAAAATAACTATAGAGTGTTAATTGGACTACTTTCAAATTTGACATACATGCTACAAGCCATAGGACCCTCCCCCATTGTAATACACCTGCATTGTAAAATACCCATTTTTATGACATTTTTTTTTATTACATGCAGTAACTGTATCAATTATGAACTCATTAATAACAAATCATACTTGCAAGCTTACTTTGCAACCACACAAGTTTATAGATAACATTATTGCAATATTTAGTGCTTAGCCCTTAGCCAGGAATTCTGAGTTGAAGTGGCTAAAACAGTATATGGCGGGACCAACAATTTATGGAGCAGCACAAGGCTCATGTCCTGTATTCTTCATTTTTGTTGTTGAAGTTTGCACATATGAATGTGGAAAGGATGGGGAAGGGGAGGGGAAAGTAGTCTACAAGGGGATGACCATCCACCCCCCCAAACCCCTGCACTGGTCTGGTTACCAGACTGTCTTAGCCTGATGATAACTTCAACTTAATGTTATACAACCCTGTCAATGGCTAAGAAAACATCTGCGAAGCAGAAAAATACACAGCTCATCTGCTTCAGTTTGTTTGACATGACAATTATACAACCCTGTCAATGGCTAAGAAAACATCTGCGAAGCAGAAAAATACACAGCTCATCTGCTTCAGTTTGTTTGCATGACAATTACTTTCACTTTGTAAAGCATAGCGAAGTATAAGAGTCCACACTAGTTCATTATTAGAGTCCTTAGGGGAAGCAACAGACTGCGACAAAACCAGGAAATAACTTACAAATTCTAGAGATCTAAATATGTCAAAGTCTTTGCATATAATTGGAACCTCATCGTCCAGACGAAAGTAAAAAGAACGAAAGTGCACGATTGCAACTTTTACCCTTCGCCACTTTCTCCCTACCTCACCATCCCAAACCCGAAATCCTCAATTCATCCCTACCTCACCCACCCAAACCAAAAATCTCCAACTTGTTAGTAACCGATTACACAGTTAAATATACAATGGATATATATATAGTCCTTGCCACACTGTACATACCTGGGAATGCATTAATATCTATGATATAATGAATACCAGAATTATTCTCTACGATCACATCAACTCCAAACAGAGCCATGCCCAGTTCAATTCGTAAAACCTTGGCTAGTCTATTTAAGGTGTCTGATTCAGGTTCTATAGCTCGCCTGTTTAGATCCTTTTCGTCCAACTGAAAAGAAAACAACGAGAAAAAGATGTTGTCTCTGCTCTCTGAGGACAACAATCGAGACTTGTTCATCTTAACATTCCAGGTACTTAAAAGGTCAAAGTTCAGATCAGACATGACCTGAGGGATGTCCTCAGTAGTACTAAAACAATTCATAGTAGGTGAAGGACATACTAATACTGACTAATAATAAAGAAAAGAGTACTTTGAAAAATCATATTTATCTTGATTCAAAACACAAAGTAAATGCAGTCTCAATGATTAACTAAGTTTCATTTTGACAAAGTAATGCAGGTACATGAAGACAAACAACAAGAGCGAATTTCAGTTTCATTTCCATTTAGACCTCCAGTACAGTTTGTGATGAAATTTTGTGATGAAATTTTGTGATCTTTTTGTGATACATTTTGTGATCTTTTCAATACATTATCGTCTTAATTTTTAATGAATCACCAACTATGCTTGGTCCATCCCCTTTCTCTCTCTTCCTCACCTCACCAATCTCTGTCTTAGGGAATAGAAAGCTATGGTACATCAACAGATCAATTCACTACATTCTAGAAAAGCTAGATACAATATAATGATGAGGTTAAGTATTATTTAAATTACACTCATTCAAGAATTTTACTCACCTCGTTGAGAAAGCTAGAGGAGTTCGGTTTAGAGACATCATGACTGTCAAAGAATATTGTACTATGCTCTGTAAACAAAAAGAAATGATATAAAGGCATTGATTTCCTTCAGTCCCCAACTTCATCAACCCCAAGTTTTTTCTCAAGATAAGAATACCAAACTAGGCTTTAAAAAAATAAGCTCCTTCATATATAGCTATTGAGTTTTTATTCTACTGGCTTCTAAAATTGTATAACCCAAACATTTCATTTGCTTGTTGTTTTTTTCTATTTACTATGTCTTCCTTCTTTCATACCTTATATTTTTCTATGCATATCCATCCCAAAATTTTGTATTTCTACACACACATATTTTAGATTTAATTATTTGCCAAGAAAAACTGACTTCTCAAGCTGATGAATTGCCTTCTGAAGTTCTGATGATACTTACTGAAATTTTACCAAAAATCAACATTATAAACTGATTTAAAGTGTGACCAGGCAAGGAATTCATCAGATCATTATTCAGGTATTGTAATGAGTACTCCTGTTGATGAGTACTCCTGTTGATGAGTACTCTTGTTGATGAGTAGTCCTGTTGATGAGTACTATTGTTGATGAGTACTCCTGTTAATGAGTACTCATGGTACTGCACAATCATGGTTTGGACACCGTTAGTCCCAGTTTGTTTAACTTTAACTAGTCTGACCAAAAGTCATAAATTACATGTAAAAACTATGAATCTCTTGTGACGATGACATTTGACCTCTGTGACTATGACATTTGACCTCAGCAGCAGATCCTACAAGAGTCCATACATCAGGTCCTTTCAACTGCTACGAGAGGTCTCGTGATGAGAGGTACTCCTGGAATGACTCTTCTTCACAAAGCCAAGCAATGTTTTGGAGGAAATGGAGCCCAGAGCACACCAGACCAGTCAAGAACAGGCCGGGCGATTGTAAGAAAACATGGTTGAAAAGTGAACTGACAAAACAGCTTTTAACTTGGTATGGCTGTCTCAGATGTAATAAATACTGAGAAATAAGAAACGTTAGCTTATAATCATCTAACACTTACAACGTTTACCACGACTCAACCACTACTCACCACCGGCTGTGAAGTTTTTCAGCGATGGCCTTTGCACAGTAAAGTACTGATCCCCGATAAAGAATAGCTTATATAGAACTGCATTATGACTGATAAACGTTTGGGCCACGTAAGGAGCGACTACGTCTTTAAGACCAGCCTCGTTAAATATGATTGCCATCTGTGAAAGAATGCAGAACATGTTATGCTACAACTAAAATCTACAAATTCAGAAATAAAGTTAAAACTGTGGGCTCCTCAGAGGAGATGTGAAGTTGAAGCATTCAAAACACTTAAATCGCCCAAAAAAAATACTTGACCAGTTAACTGTCAGCTCATATGATAATCCTTTAAGAAAAGATGCAATCATGTTTGTAATACTAAAGCATTATTTTTGCATCGAATCTCACAACTTATTGTTTTGTGTCACAACTTTAATTTCACTGCACATGTTCCCTAAATTATCACACTTAATTCAGTCATGAAAAGCTGAGAGGTATTTGAATTAATTTTTCATCTGGTAGAGCAAGTGATTTTCATAATTGTTAAATGCAACAATTCGTCTCAGCAAACCAACTTAACAGAATGGATTCAACTGGTCCGAGTTTTGTCAGTATATTTTGAACAAAACTGGCCAATGGTTAAATGCTTGATAAAAGGATTCTAAACTAATGATAAAACAATAATGTCTCTCATTAATGTGTTCATGACATACTAAAGAAATGTTCCACTTGTAAGACCGTCGGCTTAGGTATAGTGAAAATGATTTCAGAAATTGTATTTTGTGGACAAGAACTTCAAGGTAGATGTGTTTACCTTGTGAGAAGTAACAGATCCGTGGGCCTGTGATGGCTTGCATACTGTAGAGAGAAGAGAGACATCGTTCCTTAGCCGAAGAAGTAAAGTCACCCATGACAAGGTGCTGGTAATGAACACCACTAACTCTCACTCACCCGCACCCAAAACTTACTCCTTCCCAACCTGCAAACCCCACAAGACGGACACTAGGGTAAGTATGGCATTACGTTGTACACTTTTACAAATATACAGATATGGTGGACAAAAGTAGCCATAAAAATGTAAACTTCTAACAACAAGATTCCTATTATTTGTAGACCAAAGCATTTCTACAGAAATGCAGATAATTCTTGAGTGTAAGTTATAACACTATTTGATCATACTTAAACTCTACACCTGTGACATGATCCTATCAGCTACAGCCAGATAAGTGCTGTCTCATTGAGATTTTTCATGCACCAATTTAGTCTCAAAACGATTGCTACTGTACTATATACAGTACCAAGTGAGATCCCCTTCACTGCATAATATTATCAATTCCACAGAATACTCTCCATGGTTGATGACTGTAAGTGTCAAAGTTCCCATCCTCAATCTTTGTCATTGAAACACTTTATCGAATAATGTCGATAGGCACTAAGCACAAATAAATAAAATACACACAGATGAAACGGTTTGAATGTAAAAGAGACAATTTACACAAAGGTTACTGGATACTTGTCAATGAGAGGCTATGATACTCTGATCATGCATGATCAAACAATTGTATCATTACTTGACTAAAAGTGAAGGTTTCTCCCTAAAACTATCTGTTGTGCTGCTTTTCTAACCACATTACTGAATCTTATCCACATCTGTGTGAAAAGGTATTTTACTTTTAACTCCTCCTATCTGTACTTTTGAAATAGTACATATTTCAAAAGATATGTCTGATTGCAAATATTGGCTACCTTGGCATACTTTATTTTCAATTTTTGTCAAAATTGAGCATACATAGAAATCAACTGAGATTTTTGTTTTGTCATTCTCTTCTAACATGCACAAAATGGTCTTAATCTTCATTTTGTTTTTTGTTATATAAAATGTGAAGGAACAACAAGCAGATGACCAGAAAGTCAATTGCTTTCCTTTTTGTCTACAAAGTTTTCAGACCTTGACCTATGTTGACCTCGAAGATGTACTTTTTGAGTTATATAGTGTTTTACAAGGTTCTAGACTTTGACCTCTGTCGTCCCCAAAATAAACTTTGACCTCTTGAATGCAACTAGACAGATCTACATGCCAAAGTTATAAATTTGATCCACCATGAATATTTCGAGTAACAGTGTTTATCAGCAGGTGTCACAAACACAAGCACCCACACACACACATACTGTACATACACACAGACACACTCGCCATCACCATCTCATAGATCCCTCCTGCCTCTGGCAAGCAATAAAAAAACAAGCAGATAAATAGTAGGAGCTAGACATGAAGGCACTTTCTGAACCTATCGGATGTGTACAGAATATGATGTTAGAACACCCTCTTGGACCTCTCCATCATCAAATTGAGTAGCCTGCTAACAGAGTTGGAGGAGAGCAAAAGAGCAACAGAAGATATATCCCAAGTAATGGAAATCTAATACTTAATAATAGAAAACTACCCAGCAATAACACTTCTTTCAATTCATCACATCTCTGCACTTGAGAAGGCTTGGGTCATATTCATGACATACTTGTACTGCGTAGACAAAGCGGAAAGCCTACAGCGATGCATTCATCTGACATTAGAGATGAGAGATAATGATCTGAAACTTCCCTTGAACTAAACAAGATACTAACCAATTCACTCAGAGAGATATAAATCATCAATGTTACTGAGAAAGTCATGTCTGGGGAGGAGGGGGGGGGGGTTTCATACCTGCCCCAAAGACGTACTGCTTTGGGGTATTAACCAACGACAATACTAACCCGTCTCCCTTACCTACGCACACATAAGTGAGGAGTGAAGTTAATACGGTTGAACTCACACGAACTTGCTAGCAAACCCAAACAAGATCATAACTGTAATAAAGTTTAAGTGTTAATATATATCTCTCATCTTGGTTTTTTTCTCCCAAGGTGATCATCGAATTGACAAGGGGCCCTCTTACCACATGGAAAACTGACTTGAGCACATTTGAGTGCGGCAGCTGCCTTCTGCGTGGAGATGGAAGAACTCTTGATTTCAAAGAAACGTGGAACAGCTACTTTGCCTTTAAGCTCTGGGTAGAAAGAAATAAAGAGAAATAAAGAGAGAATAATAATAATCATACAACCAACCGAATCATGAATCACACACATCGTGTCAAGCGATATCTACATCTCTCAAGGTCTGAGTTCATAACTACATCCATTCAATGTTAACTTCATTGATAAAACTTGAATCAGTTAAACCTTTCATTATGTGCCATACTGTAGGTAACAAAGGGTTTGTAATAGCAATAGTATAATGCTCTTTTGCCGTCGCCGCACCGGTGCTATGGAACGCTACACCAGTCAATATCCCCACATCTATGTCCACAAAACATTTCAAGAAACAACTGAAAACATTCCTCTTCAAAGTGGCCTATGAAGGTCACAATTTTGTCAATTAATTTGTCTTTCTACTCTGTACTTTTTCAGTCGTGAATTTTTGTCTGTGTTGTTTTTTAGGTTTCTGTGCTTTTTTTGTTGTTTTTCCAGTGCATCGAGATGTTTTTAATGTTTTTTGCGCTTCATAAGAACTGTATATTATAATTATCTTTACTCGTAATTTCAGTACAAATCGTTTTTATCGGGAATATTTACAGCCTACAGCACTGTTCAGCTGTATAATCTGACCATAGATGGTTAACAGTGATAAGGTTTCATTCTACAGTCTGCTTCAAAAAATGGGGTAAAGGCTATCGTACCATGGAACCGTAGAGGAAAGAGGAAACAAAAGTAGAATTACTGTCCTCTATGGACAGATAAAAGACTATATTAAACATGTCTGATGTATATATACCTTCTAACCGTGGTTTGTGTTTATCAGTATCTCAAGCAATCAACAGGCATATAACTTAGGCTATATAAAGTAAAGCTAGGACTGTACTTTAAGGAGTTTATTTATACTTAGAGTGCTTACATGACATTGAGAATGTAAACTTAAAATTAACATTTTTTTTTAAAGTCTTTTGCTAACCTGCTGGGGCTGTGATATCAGGCTTGTCCCCCCCCCCTCCCCAACACTAGGGAGATGTTCAGTATCTGTATCAAACTATAAGGAGCATCACAGTGTAAGAAACAAAGACCTTTGTCATGTGTTGTTTTAATTTTGCTATACAATGCCTGCACACAGTCAACATTTCTATTCTATAAGGTTTCTATAGACAGAAAAATCTGAATTGTTTGTTTAAATGTCACAGAGAGCTAGACTTCCTGCAATGAGGTACAGTATGGTTCAAAACATCTGCGCAGGATGTTAGGTTCACACGGAGTATCGACTACTGTTGTGATATACTGATATATCTGTTCAAGTACTGTGTATGGAAGGAGACACAAATCAGACCATCACTATTGGTCTATGTGATAGAGATAACTGTCATGAACAACTTCCAAAACAGCAACGAAAAATCTAAAATCTCATTCCATTTGGGAGACGGCACTGATTTTATGTTGCTTTGTAAATAAGGCTGGAGTCTTGATCAAGTCTAAATATGACACCATTGAGACACTTGTGCTTTAATATTTTGGTCTCTCTTTGTATATATATATTACAATGTTTATTTTCTGTAATGGAGATGGACTTTGCAGATGAATCATATATATTGAACTTCCTTAATTTCATGACCTCATGATGACATTGGTCTCTGAGTCAACACATTAACATTCTGTCTTGTAAATAAATAAGAAAGAGAATGTCAAAAGTTGCAGAT
This sequence comes from Apostichopus japonicus, assembly GCF_037975245.1. Taxonomy (NCBI): domain Eukaryota; kingdom Metazoa; phylum Echinodermata; class Holothuroidea; order Aspidochirotida; family Stichopodidae; genus Apostichopus; species Apostichopus japonicus. Next base: position 40,349,896 of record NC_092568.1, read on the forward strand.
GCTAATTGTACTATGCCATCACATATTTACAAAATGCAGCTCTCAGACACACCTTTTAAGCTACTGTAGCATATATTTCATAGATGGAATTTAAGATTTTTCTTTGCAGGAGTTTTTCTTCACAAATATCTCTGTCATATTATACAGCATACTGTACAGTATGCTTTTGTACGTGTCCATTATAATTATTCTCACCACAGAGACTAAAAAAAGCAAGCTATGTGCAAAGAATTTTCAATTTTGTAGACTTGAGTACAATTATTTTCTGAGAATTGCAAAGTTATTTGTGATATGCTAGTACCTCCAAACTGATCAGTAGCAAGCCTGGTACAACTGCATATATGATACCTACTTAGACTACAGGTATAATACTGTATGTTAATTTTTATATGCAAAGTGGATGCTACGCAATTGTCATGCAAATTGTGTACATATATGGTAAAATTCTCCTAAAGCCTCAAGGTCACTAAGTTGCAATGGGTGTGTGTCCTTTAACTACGTAGGTTTTACTTTACATAGAGTTGTAGTAATTGTCAAGTGCCCAAATGCTTTCAACGTTTATTCCTTTTCTTTTTTTATTCCATTTTCTTTTCCTGCTGACTTCAAACCCATGTGATTCTTCCTTTTTTGTTGCGTTAAATTAGTACACATTTTCAGTCAATGTAATATTATACATGAATCAAGAATATCTTGAATTTTCCAAATTTTCCAAATAAACAAAATATGAAAGGTTTGTAGCTTCGGCATCTACAATGTCAACTCTCTCTAATCTGAACTGCAGAGATCCCAATCCTTCCAATTTACACAGATGTCTAGGTAAACCAGACCGTCCAGACGCAGAAGTTATAGTATGGGTCAACCAAACAGAAAAGTTAACCAAATCAGCTAATATTTTGCTGAGAGTAAAATATTTCATGAGACAATGATGAATGCATCAGGCCAAAACAACATTCATTAAAGGATCTTGTTTACATTGGAAATTTACCAGTTTTGATCAAATAAAGTGATTGCAACAAGTCTAAGTCACTCACTAGAAGAATACTGCACTATCTAGCATTGAGTAATGCTCAACCTTACAGTATAAGGTCAGCAGCATTGCCAGATAGCAACAACAAAAAAGAAAATCTCATATTTTGTGACTGCTTCCTGCTTTACACAGTTTACTTTGTAGGTTTCATTTTACCAGTAGAGGATTGTAAAAGCAGCTTGATATGCTTACATATGTAGTCAACCTATAAATACATGTACTTCCACCTAGTAATCTTTAGCAAAGAGTCACCCAAATGCCAAGAAGACATATAAATACATCGTAAATCCTGTCAGGGCTAAGGAACCCTTTAAAACTGAGCAACAACAGTGGACGTTAATCAAAGCAATAAAACCTCAGGGACCCTCTTTAGTCTAAAGAATAAAAACATATCAGGATGGAGGGAGGGATATTGATCATTATCCAGAAACTACCTGTTTTAATAGGACTGGTATTTAAGTGAGAATATCTTTGCATGAAGCATACTCCATACTACAGTAAGTTAACTTGAAACTTCCTTCAAATTCATAGCATTGATAGCACTGTAAGTCATGAATACTACGGTAACTCAACTCACTAACAGTTGAATGTTTGTTGTTTTCTTCTTCTTTTTCTGGTCTTAGACTTCTTCATACCAATTACTCACCTTTGTTTCTTCTTATACAGTCCTGTATGATCTGATAACTTTGGTGTCTGTCCATGAGCTTTCTAACGGCATTGATTGGATCTAGAACTATTACGTGAGGGTGCTTTCGTACATACTCCTGCGAAGGAAAATAAACAAGATTCACATCATGACTGCAACACTGAGGATAGTCAACACTAAAACTCAATATGCACGTAGGTCATTTTTGAACAGTATGAAAGACACTCAAATAAAGTAGTTAAACTCACTATGTACTTAGGTCATTTTTGAACAGTATGAAAGACACTCAAATAAAGTAGTTAAACTCACTATGTACTTAGTTCATCTTTGTACAGAATGAAAGACACTTAAATAAAGTAGCTAAACTCACTATGTACGTAGGACATTTTTGTACAGTATAAAAGACACTTAAATAAAGTAGTTCATGTAGAACAGAGAGAGCATAGCTAAAATTTTACCAAGTGCTAAACACAAAGAGGAGCAAGAATGCAGTCATTGTGAGGAGACAGGGAAGGTGAGAGTGAAGTAACTATAAAATATTGTATCACTACCAAACAGTGCAGTTAGTTGAAATTAGCCTCAAATTCATCAACATATAAACCATGTCCGCCCCGATTCTTCTATGCAAAGTGAGCCATGTAGTAATAATGGGCTTGGGCTTCTCCCAATTTTGCCAACATTAATGGTCCCTGGAATTGTCCAAGTCTAATTAAATATCCTGATATTTTGTTCAGACAGTTAACATGAAGTTTTCTTGATCAATGACACTTGAGAAGGCTACAGAATGATACATTTCCTCCTTCACTGGACGCTAACTAGAGCAGCATCGGAAAAACAGTCGACCAATACTTGATTGTATTTGCGTATTCTGTAATATACTGTGTCAGACATACTGTAAATAACTCTTTATTCAGTGGTCAAACAGGATGCCATACTTGCTTCCTGCATGCAAATATAAACAGACGGCTACACTGGCTCTTAGCAACAGGCATATTATACAGAAGTGTACAATTAATGTTGATGCTATCCAGGGAATCATTTATCACCTATCGCATTGCAAAATGCTATGCAAATTTGGTCAACTTGGGTATATATCAGCATTTTCTTTACACAGGAACCAAAGTATTTAATAGGAGACTAATTCAAAGCCTTCAATACTGAGCTATGTAACAACATTTGAACAGTAAATTATTCCTGCTACCATTAATGGAAGTCATGCAATTGACTGGTTAAGTCAAAGAGATCTAGATCTAAAGACAGAGGACACAGTATGCTCTAAATTTTCTACATTCAAAAGTTTACTTAAGACCCATGCATCTTTTCACTACTTCTTTTGTAAATTAATTCGCTCTCTTTGTAAAGTGCCTTGAGCAGTGACTTTTGTCTACTGATTTGGCGCTATATAAGTCTCATTTATTATTATTATTATTAATATTATTATTATTAAATGAATGAGTATATTCCCAAGGAAATGAAGTCATGTTTTGCAAACTTTGTGTTGTTTTGAGAACTCCTGTAGTTGTCTCGAGGAACAACCAGAGGAAAGAATCCGTTCCTATTTGCGGAGTAAATTTGAAGATTAGTTTCTTACTTGTAGATTTGACATCATCTGTTTGGCTTTATTGTCTCCGTCCTGAGCTCGAGTGATGACATCTGTAAGTTTGTGAATGATGAGGTCATATGGTCCTTGGTCCTCCAAAGATTGTAGTAAGTCCACCTGAAACAAAGGAAAATAAGTTGTATTTAAAATTGGCAAATAACATGTACAGTAGTAGGATAAATCAGAGAAAATCACAAGAAAAAAAACACATCTCAACTGAACATTGCAGTAGTGCTAACCCAATATTTACCATTCATAAAGTATTACAAAAATTACATGGTCCGTTTCTGTGACTTTTAAAACTCATCAGGCAAACAAAGCAATGACAAACCTCTTAAACTCTTCAAGTTGAACACAACTGAGCATAATATACTGTAACCATCACAATATATTAAGCCTATATTTAAAAATATCAGAAATTTGACTTTACTGTATACTGTGAATTTACCACCAATCTGTATACAATGACCAAAGCTTTTCACAAAATATATACCTGCATTGAATACTGCAATGTATATATGGTTTTTATTTGTTTTCTAATTAAATACTTACATTTACTAATTGATTCCAATTTAAAACTAGTACAAAGTTACTACCACCCCATCTCACTGAATCCTCTCCAATAAATATCGAATGAAAAAAATATAAAAAAAAACAACAAGACACCTGATCAGTAACTCAATCTAGTCTCATTTTACTTACATTAATTTGCATACAACAAGTGCATACTTACTGTATGCAACGCCCAACAGATATCATATCCATATCACTGTATTGATCATGTTTGATCACTGTCAGTTAGTCAGTACTTTATACAGCTGTATTCATTAACGTCAGGCCCACTTACTATACACATTCTCTTACACAGGCTCTTTTATGGATAAACAGTTTGCTAACAGCTTTTAATTTTTTTTATTTTCATTAGTAAGAGTCAGAATATATGCTATACGGTCATCAGAGCTGTCGTGGTATAAATTAATGTTGCGAATTGTTTGCATTTTCAGAATTACTGTCCAATACAGTACTGTACTTAATTGCACTGTACATCTTCAGTAGGTAACAAACTAAGGTTAACCTGTCTGGAATTATCCTTCTTGAGGATGATATTCATCAGCATAACCTTTGTCATACATCAGAATATTATTCATTTTTACCAGTTGTTCTCCTAACTCTTGAGCCAATGACATCTCCATTTGTAGCACTGTATAATACACTGTACTAATACTACCTTTTACAGAGTATCGTACCTATTATATACAAAACACAAAGCAATCAAGATTTTAATTAAAGAACAGAAAGTACAGTCCAGTACCATACATGTGTGTAACTTCTCTAGTTACTAAATTTGAATAAATTTTCAGATTACATTCTCAGAATCACTGTCCATTGCGAATGCACACATCAATGAAAAACCTGATAGCACATTCAATCTGTACAAACATTTCTGTTTATTAGTCATTCTGAAATATTTCTTTTAAGATATATGCACGGCATGATTGGCATACATACTGTAGACCTTCATTATGTGATCTGCAAGTATGACGCTTCATATGGGTTATTACTGTCAACAGCTTTAATTACATACCGCAGACTCTGTAACAATGTCAAGTGTATACATAGATGTGCACAGTTATATTGACTTTGTCTACAGTAGTAGTGAAACTGTATTATTGTACAGTGTACGGGCTAGCTGTAGCCTGTAGCTACGGTAATGAGAACGATGAACTAGCAAGCCGACATACTGCACACCTGCTACGTATGTACATTAAATGATCACGGTATAAATGACGGGAGATGATAATAAAATTAACCACGCCTAGAATTTAACAATTAGAGCCGCATTCTAATAATAAATGTGCTGGCTAAAATCAAGTCCTCACTTGCAATTTTCCTAAAATGCAACTCATAACATTGATCAGTTACCATACAGGATTTAGAAAGCAGCCTAATATATCTTTCCTGATATATCAAGCAGTATTAAATTGACTTTTCTGAGATACAGAAATCATCCTTATTCTTCAAATAACTGAAGACTGTTACAATCCTTCATTTATCATGTGTTTAAGCTCTTAATGGCTACTGGCAGAAAATACCTACTGTATAGGTGCCTTTTTTTTCTATTGGCAAAAGTCAAATTTTACTGGGATCTAGCCACAAAAATGCTCAAATTTTCAAGGCCTTATTAACAATCTGGAGATCTCTTAACATTCATTAACTGATATGATTTCTAGTCCAGTTATTAACAATTCAATACAGTCTCAAATATTCATTTTACTACTCTCATTAACTAATTTGACTCGCTAGAGTGATTCCATGATTAAACACCGTCGTCCATTAATAAACCTGTGATACTGATTTCTGTGATTATGTTGTAGCTTAATTTGATCAGGGTTGGCGATTTCTTAAATATTTCTAATTATATGTACAGTACGTTTACATTTTTCATGCATTAATTGTTGTAGACACTTTGTGAACATGTTTACAGCACAGTGTACTTTTAATGGTGTTTATTGCCAATACTTGATTCCACAAACTTACTTCTGGAACTTCTGGAAAAGCAACCATAAAGATACTGAGAACTGCTAATAAAGCAAAAGGCCTGTTTTGAAAAGTGCGCACAAAGGCAAAAGTTCATACAGCACACATATAAATAAAGCATGATGCACTAAAGACAACTAAGATTTTGCACAACTGGTACATGTACAAAAAAATAGACAGGCATGACAGGAAATGTAATAAAATCTTCAAGTCCAAAAATCTGCAACATTTAATATGATACTTATCAGTGCTTGATGCAGGTAATGTTATATTGAATACAGGTCCTAGCTGCCTGCAGAAACTTCACCATAAACTTTTAAACCAACAAGATTCCAATGGATGTAAATCAAACTAGAAAAACAGTTGTGAGCCTTGAGGATGGTAGATTTGGAAGGAAGAGATAGGTGTTATGTGGGGGCGCAATGCTAAAATGTTACAAACTGTTATAGGCTACAGTAGGTAGATTAAGTGCATAAGTAGAATGGAGACATGTAAGAGAGCGAGGTGTGAAGTAATTTGAACGATTTTCATGCTACATTAAAGACTTAACCACAGAGAGTGTATTGATATTTTAGTATTTAAAAAAACAAAAATTATATCAACCAACCTGCCTTATATTAGATTGGCTAAATATTGATCACTTCCCTGTTTTACTACATTAAGTCATGGCTGGTCATGTAACAAATCTTGTTTTGTTTTTTTCTGTATGTCTTACATTCCTTCAGATATTATCATTAATACTCTGCCTAGAGAAGCAGACACCAGCAATTCCAGATTAAATTTAATCCCTGAAATCTGATACAAGTTTAATGGTGGTACCCCACCTGAGCAGTACGTACTACACATGCATACAACAAACTTTAACTGGTTCCAATTAAACACATTGACTGAGATACACTGTACACAAGTTTGTTCCACTTGTAATATACCTGTTTACAGCTACAATGTACAGTGGATGATGCTTACAACAAGTCAGATGCTTGAAGCAAGTCTGGTAGTGTTTATGTTATTTTCATCAGAAAGCGACATTACCTTTAAATTATGTGTTGCTTCATATGCAATTATTATTGCAAATCAACCAGAGGTCACATTATTGAACATTTTGCCCTTTTCCAATTTGCTCTTTGTATGTGATTACTACAGATATGGAAATGTATTGATCCGGGCAATCGTTCAAATTTATGAACTTTTCGCACAAGTATCAGAATTTATTGTGTAAAACTGTAGGAAATAGGAAGACCTATATCAATGTGAATTGCAAGGAATCATTTATCTAGTCCTGCATCACACAATGCTTATTCTTGGCCAAAACGTTTGTAATTCTCTTTCTCTCGCGTGCAAACTGTACATGCCTTAGAGTCTGTTTCTGCCTACCACAAATGTGTTTGCGCACTGTATTTTACATGTCTGAGGATCTGTCCGATACAAACGTCTTGGACATTTCTCCAAAGGGGGGGGGGTGAACTTATGCAAATCACAAAATCTTTATTCATATTATTATTACGAAATTGCATGGCATGTGAGATTATGTTTCTTGAACAGCAATTAGCGACCGTCTCGCAGTGTAGAAACTAATCTAAGGCCAAGTAATTGTTCACTGCGGGAGGCAGGGCTTGAATCAACATTTTCGGGGAAGTGGACCCAATTGGCAAACCTGATTGGCTTCTTCGCTTTTCCGAAGCAATTTGTCTTCCAAAATCAAAGGAAAACATAAGATACAGTAGCTTGGGAGGAATGTGCAAGACCCTAGTATCAATCTAAGGCATTGACGTGGGCATTCTCTGGGCAGTACAGCATATAGATACGGGAAAATAGCTTTGTGAAAAAGAAAGGTACACTAGGCTGTTCATACTAGGATACTGTAGTGCTCAGTGTTTACACACAGAGACCATTGCATTTTAGGAGAGATCAAATTAAGAGCCCTCAACAGCTACTATATACAAGTACACACACTATGAAAAAACCCTAGCTACAGTATGACTTGAACTGACTCATATCAATCTTTTCTTAACTAGCCCACTATACAGTAGGTCTCGTAAGATTGCTGACAAAGTGCAACAAACGGCCGTAATTTACAGAAAGTCTGGGGGTAATAATGCATCAGAAGTGATATGTGCATCTGTAGCCATGCCCATTAAAATCATACAATGTACTGTAAATAAGATATATAGTACAGTACAGTATTGTATGTGTAGCAACAAGCTATAATGCTCTAGTACACACAAGAACATACCTGTATGTAAGTACCCCTGTACATGATTAATAATGACCAGATTCAAGGATCTGATGCACTGCTACGTCATGAGAAAGATTAATTTCCTGACCTAATCACCACCAAGGAACAATCTCTTTAATTATACTACAGTTTGTATCACTAACAGGGAGATATATATTCAAAGTTATTCATTCTGTAGTAAAATATTTATGCAAGAACTAGCACGTTACATCTACTGATGTATGCTGTTCTTGTGTGTAATTAAGGCTTAGAAGCAAATGTGATTAGCTGTACACTGTAGAGCTCTACTCTACAGTACATACCTGTATTTAAATTATCAACTGACTTTGCCATCTTTGATTGTGAGGTACAAATACTGTATTTGAATATAAATTTAAAAAGCAACCAACATAAATGTTCTTGAAAATGAAACAGCCTATTACAGAGAAAAGAGAAATTGATTCTTTCTAACATTAGTGCTAGAATTTAAGAATCTTCCACCTAATTAGCCTCTTGCTCAGAGAAATAAGACAGTTTTGTTTGCAACTTTAACAAAGTTAAGTAGACTTTAAGTGTTTACAATCACAACAAGGCCTGAGACTTACAAAAATCCTGACACTTGATCTGCTGACATTTCAAATCCATCGGAGATCATTTAACTGTTAATGTATCACAAACCAAACTGAAAGTTTGTGCAATTATGAAGTTATTAAATTCAATCATAAAATTATAGCTCATGTGGCAGTAACATACAGAAAAGTATGCCACAGTGCCATTCACACTGTATGTGACAAACAACATTTCAACATACTGTACAATCGGATATCAGATTGACTGGTAATTGTCATTATATGCAGTATGAAGCCAATAATGTGCAATGTAATGGATGCAACATTGCATACATATCACTAGCCAACAGAGCTACAGTACCTTGAGAACCTGTTCCATGCAAAGACAGAAGTCGCATAATTTATATAACAAGTTGTGCATTGTCCTACATAAAGCACAGTGTACAGTAACAGTAATTGACTGTCTGTTTATTCAATTTACAAAATGTTAAAACACTTTGCAAGTGTTAAAGCAGTTGGATAAAAAAACTCAAGATGATTACAAATTTAAGATTTAGTCATTTTTTTTTAAACATTCTTAAATTTGGCAAAGTATGGTATACAAAGAAAAGAGATTAAATTGCAAGGCCGATCCATTGAAACATCTGTAAATTTATGGGGACTGAAAATATTCATATTACAGTACTACAGTAATCTGATAGTTGTATACTAATTACGCATTTTTATATTGCACAAGTTACATTATTTACACAGTTTTTAACAAGTTTTTGAGTGGTAATTCACCACTTGTAACATAATTAGGCAGTTCTGACAAAAATCTGTGGTTTTAGGTCATTGACCAAGGATATTCCATGTGAAATAAGCTGCGACTGATTAGACCCCAACCCTAATAATTGATGCTCAGAATGCATGAAAACTAGCTTGGACTATGGACCTGATGTTGAAAAAAAAAAAAAACTTCTAATCGATCTTTGTCAGTGCAAGCTCAGATAACTGATCAATTTTGCAAGACCTTGAACTTATTCTGTGACCCACCCAAAAAAATCTTTGTCCCAATTTTGGGTCTTCCCCCTGTTGTTTAAAGGCAATTGTTTTACAGATGATCAAACTCACCCAACATCATTAGTCAATATGGAAGAGACATAACATCTTAGAAAACTCTTACACTACAAAGCAAACCAAAGTGAAAGGTTAAAGGTTTCACATCCTTGTGGCAATACAGTATGACATTACCTTGTGGCAGTACAGTATGACATTACCTTGAGGAAGTACAGTATGACATTACTTTGTGGCAGTATACTATGACATTACTTTGTGGCAGTATACTATGACATTACTTTGTGTACAGTATGACATTACCTTGTGGCAGTATAGTATGAAATTACCTTGTGGCAGTATAGTGTGACATTACCTTGTGGCAGTACAGTATCATGACATTACCTTGTGGCATTACAGTATTATGACATTACCTTGTGGCAGTACAGTATCATGACATTACCTTGTGGCAGTACAGTATGACATTACCTTGTGGCAGTACAGTATCATGACATTACCTTGTAGCAGTACAGTATGACATTACATTGTGGCAGTATAGTGTGACATTAACCATGTGGCAGTACAGTATGACATTACCTTGTGGCAGTACAGTATCATGACATTACCTTGTGGCAGTATAGTATGACATTACCTTGTGGCAGTACAGTATGACATTACCTTGTGGCAGTATAGTATGACATTACCTTGTGGCAGTACAGTTTGACATTACCTTGTGGCAGTACAGTTTGACATTACCTTGTGGCAATACAGTATGACATTAGTTCCCTAACAGGACTAAGTATGAATCAACTGGAGCATGGGTTCCTTATACATGTGTTCATCACAAACTAGCTCTAGAAATCATGGAAGATAAAGATAACAGTTCCAGGTGGGATTTCTTGACTTTACTTATCTTTTACAGTTAGGCTTCTCATTCTTAAGGACAGCAGTACTTGCTCAGAATTTTAACATTCATGTATAATAACTTTTCCATCATCTTTTACTTATATCCTGGATTTCTGACCCTTGCAAACTTTATTCCTTTATCCATCATGTACTGTCAAAGAGAAATAGCTATATGAGTGAAATATACCTGATCCATGCTTTTATGCAAGCTCTGATGATTCTGTGATATTGTAGAGCTATCTCATTATTACCTCTTATTACTCCTTGTACATGTCAGTACTGAACATTGTACAGTACATTGCTGCATATAACTACTATACTGTTTAATGTAAGTACTGCAGACTGGCTGTGTCAACAAATTTCCGATGTTTTCATGATCAGTGATTCCTGATGAAACTGAGTGCAGAATCAATATGGGATACGTTTGCACAATTTGGTTGTATCTGGTTAGAGTGGGAGGGCTGAAAGCCATGAATATTCAGTGAGTTTGTTCAATTATATACTATCGACAGTTAATTAAAACTACACAAAATCTCCAACCTCCTTCCCCTGACTCCCTCCACTGATCAACTTACACATTCACACTGTAAAATACTGTACCGTGCAATAAAACAACCATCGGTACCTGTACATGCAGGTATCGTACGGTAGTCACAACCATTCTATTACATATGGACATAATATGTTGAAAGGTCAAGAGAATCATTATCGATGTTTGCACTTACAATAGTGTACAGCAATATATATCTTGCTACCGATGTCCCTGTGCCAAACTTATGTATCACTGCATAGCAACACTGATGACACAGAAGTACAGAGCAGTGTTATGAAGCACACATTAACTGTCATGAAGGATGTGATTGGTGAGGATGCCAAATGGGATTTCACTCTAATAACTTAGAGATAAAGTCATGAATCAACAGAGCAGAAACACTTCCAGATGGAAGTGAGTAAGCTCACCAAGCTACATAGAGGTTAAATCACAGTGGTTGTAACAGACTAAGGTTAATAACTAGTTATACCTACAGTAGTCGGGAATGCTCATGTCCAATTGCAGGGAAAGGATATGACAACAACAAAGAGTGTGGTAAAGAAGAACTTGTTCCCTTGATTCAAAAACAAGGATCAGAGTTTGATTCAACGTCAGAAATCACAGGATTGTAAAAGTCTGTACTACTAATAAATCGGAAAGCATTGAAACGGAACATAATATAAAATAAATACACTGTATTCCACTGACAGACATTTTGCAAGATATGTGCATTTAAAATTATGAAAGCTCAGTCAAAACATTACAACATTAATTTTTGTCCCAGGGATAGGTGAGAAATAAATCATGTTGTCACAGATAACAAAACATACCAGTCCGTTTTTTAGCCAAATGGGGACTCACTTGGAGCCTTGTATTGGCCCGGTATATTTCTTTAACTATGTCATTTTGTTAAATATTAAAAACTAACTATCCATAAATACACATCTAGAGTAAGTCTAAAGGTGAAAGGAGCTTTCAGAATTCAGCCACTTTGACTATTATCAGCAAATCTGTATTATTTCAGTATTATTATCTGTCTGTATTATTATCTGTGTCTGTATTATTATCAGCAAATCTTCCTGGTGTTCTCTGTGTCACTTCATAAACTGTATGAAATCATGTATACTTACATAAAAGTCAGTTTAAGATTTCTGATTAATTTGTTTTCAAAAAGTTGACAAAAAAATTAATCAACTCAACTTTACGGTTACTATATTTTGAATCACACGTCCTTGTTTTTTCCTTTGCCTTGTACCTTGTTTGTCTTATTTATTTCAACCCATACCTTATACACCCAGGCAAATGAACCACATGTTTCACTACTAATAAATTGAATATATACGACACATTTGACAGTGTGTATAGGTCTTCATAACTGTAGTTCTGTATTATGATACAAATGGAATTGTACATTAGGTGGAAGTGGGTTAGAGTGTACTCAGAGGTAAGACTACCAGGTTTTGTAAGTTAGGCTACATCGGTTGTACTTGTAGGAAAGACTTACACGTACAGATATTAAGAGACAAGTGAGTTTTAAACCAGTCTTTACCTTGCCCATATAAATTGTATCTATTTTGATTCAAAGAATCATGCACAGTAAATAGGAAATATTTGCACACTACAGTATTTATCCTGTAACATTTCATTTAAAACATTGCCATATGCACCACTTACACATTCTTTCTATTAACTTTACATTACTATAGTGTTCAAGATGGTACATTACCCACAGGTTGGATTCCATATCCTGTCTTATTACTGCCAGACATATAAGCTTTGATCATGCAGTCAGTATAGTGCTACAAGTTATGTAAGGAATGTCTAATGGGAGAGCTTGCAATATTAGCTTTGACTGATTAGTCAATGAGTCTTGGTCCTAGTGTTCATTCCAGGTCACAGCTGTTGAATAACCTATGTTGACATATTGTCATGATAACAATAACTCTTCAAATAAGATTAGAATGAGCACTCAAAATGTAGTGCATATACATATATAGCTACAGTACAGCAGAGAACAGTCTGTAACTTAATAACAGGAAGTACTGTACATGCAGATTCTACTCTTACCAAACAGCAAACACCTCTTGTGCAATAACTGCATGTGACACAAATGTTGGCACTTCCAGTACAACATAACAGTAATATATACCAGAAAATTCTAGAAACTAACTGAAAAACATTTGCATGTATGCAATATCAACTTTAAGAGCCATTTTATGTTGGTAATGTTTGTTGGCAGGGTTGGCATTTTCCCGGGAAAAACCTGTTTTTCCCACTAAGCGGTAAAAACCAGGTAAAAACCGGGAAAAACTGGTAAATACCGGTAAAAACCGCCTCCGTCTTGAAAACTAGTATTAATTGTCCGTAAAATGCAGGGTCATCAGTAGGCACGATATTGTTTCATGACAGGCATATTTTATTGAATATGGGAGTTTCGTAGATTCATTTTGAGCTATTTTATCACATTCTTATTCTACTTTTTGTGGAAAAAAGAGTATTTTTTGTATTGCACATGTATAGTTATTCTGTCACGATCTCTTTAGCAGTATGCATTGCCTATTGCCCAAACCATTATAGGTCTACACTGGGACATTCACCCCTCCTAAATTCTTCAGGCCTATTATGTGGCATGAACAGCGGAGGATAGAACGACGAGGCGGACCATGGCATCCAAAGCCTCAAAGGGACAAGGAACCATATAATAATATAATATTATGTGCTCAGACAGTTCATTCCATTAATACAGTAGGCAACAGTCTATTGAGGTGAACTTCAATCCAGGGGGCTCAATAGAAACTGCTTTGAAACTTTGTAAGGCACATGGGCCCAACTAAAGTATTAAACGCACAATGGCCCTATGGAGCCATTCACACAACCAAACTGTTTACCTTGATGCAAACATGGTCCAATTATTATACAACTTCATGCATGAGTGATTAAACACTTTGAGGTGGACAGGTGAGGTGATACTTGGCACTTCCTGTGTATAGGCTAACTGAAGAGGTAGGAGTATCAACAACACAAGTAACTGTTCCAATTGTTACTTATTCTCAAATTAGTTGATGTCACAACAGTCACTTAGTACAGTGCCTATAAGCAATATAAGCATAGTACAGTGCGAAGTGTGAACAGAGTACAATTTATCGCAGACATGAAGTGATCGTTCTTGGATGTGAATCATCATTTGGATCTGAGCGGACTAATGTGGCATGTATAATATGACGAACCATAGCCCTAGGAGGCACCAACAGTTTGATACGAGTCCATTCTCTAGATAATGGAATTATGCATCTCGATAGGAAAATAAAGTTGGTTGATTTGAGCATCCAATATATTATTTATTTGAATTATTTATAATAGTCTAATCGGTAAACTCACAAGTTATAGATCATAGCTGTTCTTTGGATGTAACCCAACCCCCTACCATAAGATGCCATTTTCTTGTAGATTCTATGCTCCTCCACAAGTTCCACATGAGTTTTTAGGAATTCTATATAACTTGAGGTTTTTCCCGGTTTTTCCCAGTTTTTCCCACTTATAGGTGGGAAAAACCTCCCGGTAAAAACCGGTAAAAAACTTGTTTTTACCGGGGCGGTAAAAACCGCCCGGTAAAAACCGCCCGGTAAAAACCGGCCAACCCTGTTTGTTGGACTCATGGATTTATGGTTTTTTTGTTCATTTTAACATAAGGTGACCATATTTGCCTGACTGGAATCAGGGACATTTATGGCGTGACTGATATGGGGGAGGGGTATAAGGGGATGGAAAATTTTCAAGTGCCTAAGGTGCTTAGATGTAAAATGGTGATACTAAGAAGCACTTTTTAAATCAATTTTATTTTAAAAAATGTAGCTTTTTCTTAGATGAAATTTACTTACTTTACGAAAGAGAGCTAGGCTAGAGAGAGGAGAGAGATGAGTAAATCCATCGGGATGCAGGGAAGGGAGAGATGAGTAAATCCATCGGGATGAAGAGAAGGGAAAGATGAGTAAATCCATCAGGATGCAGGGGAAGGGAGAGATGAGTAAATCCATCAGGGATGCAGCGGAAGGGAGAGATGAATAAATCCATCAGGGATGCAGGGGAAGGGAGAGATGAGTAAATCTACTAAATCCATCGGGATGCAGGGGAAGGGAGGGATGAGTAAATCCATCAGGGATGCAGGGGAAGAGAGAGATGAGTAAATCCATCATCAGGGATGCAGGGGAAGGGAGAGATGAGTAAATCCATCAGGGATGCAGGGGAAGGGAGAGATGAGTAAATCCATCAGGGATGCAGGGGAAGAGAGAGATGAGTAAATCCATCATCAGGGATGCAGGGGAAGGGAGAGATGAGTAAATCCATCGGGATGCAGGGGAAGGGAGAGATGAGTAAATCCATCAGGGATGCAGGGGAACGGAGGGATGAGTAAATCCATCAGGGATGCAGGGGAAGGGAGAGATGAGTAAATCCATCAGGGATGCAGGGGAAGGGAGAGATGAGTAAATCCATCGGGATGCAGGGGAAGGGAGAGATGAGTAAATCCATCGGGATGCAGGGGAAGGGAGAGATGAGTAAATCCATCAGGGATGCAGGGGAAGGGAGAGATGAGTAAATCCATCAGGGATGCAGGGGAAGGGAGAGATGAGTAAATCCATCAGGGATGCAGGGGAAGGGAGAGATGAGTAAATCCATCAGGGATGCAGGGGAAGGGAGAGATGAGTAAATCCATCAGGGATGCAGGGGAAGGGAGAGATGAGTAAATCCATCAGGGATGCAGGGGAAGGTAGAGATGAGTAAATCCATCGGGATGCAAGGGAAGGGAGAGATGAGTAAATCCATCAGGGATGCAGGGGAAGGGAGAGATGAGTAAATCCATCAGGGATGCAGGGGAAGGGAGAGATGAGTAAATCCATCAGGGATGCAGGGGAAGGGAGAGATGAGTAAATCCATCAGAGATGCAGGGGAAGGGAGAGATGAGTAAATCCATCAGGGATGCAGGGGAAGGGAGAGATGAGTAAATCCATCAGGGATGCAGGGGAAGGGAGAGATGAGTAAATCCATCAGGGATGCAGGGGAAGGGAGGGATGAGTAAATCCATCAGGGATGCAGGGGACGGGAGAAATGAGTTAATCCATCAGGGAGGCAAGGGAAGGAAGTGATGTGTTCGATATCTTGTGCCAAGGGGTAGAAAGATGCACAGCAGAAGTAGTCTCAAACCTTTCTTAAAATGGCAATTTCCTTAGGTCTTTTCATTTCCCTATAAAAAATTTCATTATCAAACTTCACTTTTAGATTTCAGTTTAATTGTAGGATTTCAGCTCACTGAGAGCAAATGCTAGCAATCAAAGATCATTGTGCAAATCATGAATGATACAATTTCTAAGTGGCCAAAGGTACATGAAATGACTGGATGTTAGCAACAATGTAGATTAGATTGTCTAGAAGACACTCAAATCAATACATCATTTTAACCTTAGATATGTTCCTGTACATACTGTAGTCTACAGCAGTATATACCTCCTCCATATAAATCTACATATTCCAGTCAGACCAACCAAACTAAAGACATACAAAGTTGTCCATTAGTGGACAACTTCTCCAAAGTCAATTAAGTGAGATATATGTAATACAACAGAGGACATACTCACCGGTGCTACAATGATCTCTCTGGCCCTGAAAAAGAAAGAAAAGAAACTAAGGTAACCTGTCAGAAATGAAAGACTTGAAAGAAGATCCAAGTCATGACTCAGATGAAGGACTGAGCACCAGGATTCAATGCTTGCAGTTACTAATAGATAAAGACTAGATGGATAAGAAAGTACATGATCTGAGGTGCAGAGATACTGTAGGAATGGAGTTTTGCTGTATGTTTCAGTCTGCTAAGTACAGTAGCTTTATAAAGCATTCTGGTAACTGTATTTTGAGGCAAATATGGCTACTGTATTTCCAACAGTTAGAGTTAACAAAGTCCTGTTACAAGCACATAGACTGTAGATGTATATAGAGCTAATCGAAGAAAGTTTCAGTAAGCTAGCGGAACCCTGCAAGTGTGAAGACAGATATAATTAACAACAAAGACTTAAAATCCACATGTATTTAACCATGTACTTAATCACATGTCTTAAATCCAAATGTATTTAGTGCCAACTTTTAGCATGCTACAAATTCTTTAACATTTCCAAAGTTCTACTTTTCCCACACATTAAAAGAGTTTAATTTGTACTAGATACATCCAACCAAACTGTTAAGTAAAGTTTGAGCATATGTGACCATAATTTGATATTTTTAGCATATTTGGGAAAGATATTCATGACCAAGTACTGTACTAAGGCTGTCTATACCACACAGTAAAACAGCACTCATATATGGGATGTATGCTGAAGGGTAAAAATAAAAATTACCCAATGGGATCTATTATTTTCAAAAAGTAGAGCCTTTTACACAAGAAATTTCTAAATTGGGAGCTTTGTTTGACCAAAGTGGGAGCTAATATGAAATGTATCAAATTTCAGTCTGTATACTGTATCAATAGGGCCACTGAATTTCCGTGATCACCCAAATTTTCATAGGATTCGGTGTTTGTCCCACAATTTTGCAGAATACACAAAACAGGTTAAAAAAAACAGACTATCTTTATCAAAACAGTGTATCGACTCTTACGAACTTAAACTTAAAACTATTCAATCAACATGTACATTAAAGACTGTGTATCTATTCCCCAATAACCTACAATTCAGTCTATCCAGCAAACCGTCACATTTGAAGGCGGTTTACCTATCCTTCTACAGAATCAAAAGAAGTTTCACTGTTTCCAGTGTAAAATCCATTCCTAAGATGTACCTTTCCGCCATAGGTTTCGAGCCTTTCCGCCATGGCTGAAAGGTATGGCAGTATGTACCTATCGCGGCATGTACCTATGGTGGAATGGCACTGGAACCGTACAGTATTACATCAACTTGAAAGAAGTCCATCAATGTTTGCTTTTCACAGAATTCACAGAAATGAATTGGGTATAATAAGAATGAGTTTCAATGGAAAGTACAATGAAATTAATAAGAATTCAATGCTCATTGCCATTATGCTGTACATGTTTAAATATTTGCCTATGGGATATATTGTAGATGGTTTGTATGTTGTGTAGGCTATGTCATTATGTTGTATATGATATGGTTGAGTAACCGTATATTTCCAAAGCTTTGCAAACTTGATGTAGCCACTCAAGTTGATGGGGTGTGTTTACATGGTCGGGTATTCTGTAATGCTCCAAACTTGCTTGCTCATTCCAATTTTGGATATATCCCCAAGCAATAAACCCTACTTTGACTACATCATACATGACATAGGCTAGGCCAGGCTCTAGTATGTGACATCAGTAAGCTTAGGCTATAGGCCTATTGCTTGTTTGTAAGTTATTCATTTCACTGTAACTAAGTGTATTGGTAATAGCCTAGTACTAGGCCTACAGCATTTACTTTTAAGGTATACAGCTATATGAAAATAGGCCTAGGCTAGGCCTATTCTATGATAGCCTAAGCACTAATCGCAGCTTACTTGCATAGAGTTGTGAAACTGTCGAAATTAAGTTTCTTCCTTTTCCTCTCGGGTAGAAAGTAACCAATTTTCTTTGCCTTCATTATTGGCTTCTAAAAGGCAGCATCGGGAGAAAATTTGTATTTGGTGGGTCTTCCTTTCTCGACAGGGTATGTTGGTAACGTTACTACCTCTCATGCAACTTGAAATAAAAACTTTCTGGCAGCAGCAAAATCATTGACATTAGTCCGATTCTGTACTGTATAGGCCCTACAGTAGTTCTCAATGCCCTTGCTTACTGTGTCAATGTGGCGCGTACACATGCAGACTTAACTAACTTTGGGGAGTAGCCTACACCCAAACATGTATACAGCAGGCTCAATTACCATACTATTGATCTATGTAAACATAAATTCTCAATATCTTATTACATGTGAAGTTGCACTTGGTTATACCGCCTCCTTTTCAGGAAAATAGAAATAGCGCCACGACATCAAACGATGCGGATCTAAGAGATCGGGAGCTACTTTTCGACCTGACACAAAATTTAAAAAAAGTAGTTTTAAGCGCAACCTTGCGTTGAATCCTATACATAGAATTAATTGATAGTCTTTTTATTCCTCAGAATGCACCATTTTGATCCCAGTAATTTTTTTATCTCGAGACGGACCACAAGACCCCTACAATGGAGTCGGCTTTAGTGACCCCAGTGCAACACTCCCCTCCGTTTAAAATGATGTTTCTGCCCCAGATAAATTTCTTGTGCAGTTCGGGTCCATGAGAGCTGGGGAAGGTGGAGTAGGGAATGATGTACTACCCTCTCCAAATAATTTGCAAAAGAAAGAAAGAGGGGAGAAGGAAGATCTATTCCATAGAAACTTCAGACTTATCGATCGTAGTTTGTTTCTCTGCGAGGCGGACCGACACAAAATGTATAAGAATGCTAAAGCCTCCGGGGACCCCATCGGGACCCTCCCAATTTGACGTCCTCCCTAGCAGTACTCTCCAGTCAATAACAACATATACTTTTGAACACTATAGAAACACCCTCCTACAACTGGGATATAAAAGCAGTGGCGTAGGAAGGTACTTTTGAGTGGGGGGGGGGGGGGCTGCAGACTGATGGCCGGCCTGGGGGAGGGGTCTAAGGGGAGGGGGTGTCCCCCTCCCCTTTGGAATTTGTTTGCATTTCCAGGTGGCCTCAGATGCAATTTGGTGCAATATAGCACACTTCAACACCCACTCCATTTTGTAAAGAATTTTGCATTTTCACCTGGCCTTAGATGCAATTTGGTGCTTCAAATGAGATTTTTTTCTCATTTGGAAATGAAAAAGGGGTTTTTTGAGTTGCGGAGCGGGGGGGCGGCGGAACGATACTTCCGCCCCCATATTTTTCACTGGGGGGGGGGCTGGCGCCCCCAGCCCCCGGTTCCTACGCCCTTGTATAAAAGGCTGGGGTCGCCAGACACAACATCCCCCGGATCTAAGCAGGACTTTCCCTCTTTCTTTGGCCGCCTGTATCGCCAGTTAGCGGCATCGTTTTGAAAGCTATCACCGTGAGAAACACCCTAATATAATTAGGATCTACGTGAGGCTGCCGAGAATCATGGAGGGTGAATGAAACCGAGCAATCGACCCACACAGAGGACAATTATGTAAACTCTCCATTTTAGCAGCCATCCATTGATCGCTGACCTGCCGACCACTGGAAGCAACCCCCCTCCCACCCCTTCCACTGAAGGCCATATTTTAAAACATATATTTTAAAG
The DNA here is from genome assembly GCF_037975245.1 of Apostichopus japonicus. NCBI lineage: Eukaryota > Metazoa > Echinodermata > Holothuroidea > Aspidochirotida > Stichopodidae > Apostichopus > Apostichopus japonicus. The sequence goes on from NC_092568.1 coordinate 40,370,245, forward strand.
GTCAATATCTTGTAAATCGGATCTATTTATAGAAATTTATGTCAGCCGAGTACTCAACTTATATATATTCTCTTGCTTGCTTCTCGTAGAATGGATACTATAATTAAAATAATTTGGGTATATCATAAATTCGCAAACCTACATGGAACGCAAAAAAGGAAATCCTGGTAATGTTGCCTAACAGTATATTTTGTTGCTGTTGTTTTCTTATTTGATCAAGATAACATTGTCGTACGCAATTAACAGTTGTTGTTGTTTCAAATAAACGCGTTGTTGAAGATCTTTCAGTGTTGAAATAAAATTGATTGTCCTAATTTAGGCTGGCGGCTAGTTTCGTTACTTCGTTAAAATTTCATGCTGTCCTTGTTTGTCACACAGTTTGCTTGGGCAATTCAGCGCCGTACTTCAACTCAAATTTGGTGATCAATAATACTTGCTTTTCACAAATTGGTGCGAAGTACCGTTATCGCCTTCAATTAGTAGTTTGTTGCTGTTGCTGCATCTATGTTCATCTATGTGGCCTATGGTAGACCCTATGGGACAAAATGTACCATATTATATACGCGTATTAATTCGATTATATAGGCGTGTATACATGAGCAGCCAATCAGTAGGACGATTTATATAGTTGTATTAAAGCGAATATATACGTGCATTAATTCTGACTTATTTCTTCTGCTTCAGTAACGATTTTCAAGCACAAAAGTATCTTGTTATCAATGATTGTGGACTGTCAATTTTCTAACAACTCCGTTTCATACAACGAATATATTTATGCATGGCAAACGTTATTTCCTACAACTTGTTATCCACTATAACGGAGTTAAATCAGGCATGCAAACCTTCCTGTTTAGAGCTGGTGTACACGGTTTTCTTGAGTTGCTAAAATGGTGCGTAAGCCTACTATCCACCCGTGGGCTGTTTGTAGGCCTAATACTTAATGACAAAAGTAAAATCCACCAGGGAGATGGGGGCGGGGGGGGGGGGAGGAGTGAGCTACTAGCGAAAATAGGGAGCAAAATATATCTCTTGAAGAAAAAGAGAACCAGCCTAAGCTTCTCGAAGTAACAGAGACACACAATATTTCTCGAAAAATAGACAGAGAGAGACGCGAAAATATATTTTCCGAAAAGAAACTCGTTATTTCGTCAAAGGCTGCACATGTATGTACGGAAAAGTTAGGGTGCCTTGAAATGTTATAAGATCTTTCCGTCAATATAGTAGCAATTTTCAAACAAATGATAAATGAGCTGCAACAAAATGTTAAATTCCTTAAACAAACTAAGTTAGGAATTAAACATGTTGCTATTTAAAGACAAAATAGATATTTATCAAATGTCATAATTCATAAATGTAACAATTCTCAGCAAACTGTTGAATTGATCATTAATAATAATAATAACAATAATTAATACCATATATTAAAGTGATGTTATCATGAAATAAAACATGCTCAAAAGCACTGTACAAAAGAAACAAAACCTGAAATATAAAATTACTAAACTTAAGAAAACCTAAAAGTAATAAAAACAGCAGTAAAAGTAAAACATGATAAGACAGGGTAATTAATAAACCACAATAAAGGACATAAAAATATAAATAAACATAAATATGGGCACAGTAAAGTGAATGCATTTCACCAATTCAATATTTTGTAACAAAATGATGAACTGCACTCAGAAAGTCATAGCAAAGATGAAGAAGATGAATTGATCACTTTATATGTCAACATTTACGTCAAACTAAATATTGCCGAAAAAAATGTCGACGGCACTAATGGGCTCTCGTAATTGACACTGCGTGGCCTTGTTTGCTTGCCGGATTTAGCCGATTACTTTAGCTGAAAAAATACTCGATACTGGACACTTCCTTCATTTACAGAGGACATCACGAACGCAAAAACACCTACACAAACGCGTTCAAAATACTGACGGAATAGGGCAAGAAAATCAGTAAAACACGACCAAAGCATGGTAAGAAATAAACCTTGTGTCTCAGGTATTAAACTTCTGAGTCTCACTTCTCTTTTGATTAGCCCTGCGGATCGCACGAGTTCGATATGATCACATAGTTCTTGCAGGCTTAGTGGTAGACATATTATGATATGATTGGCATGATGATGCGGAATTGAAAAGATTACAACGATAGGCCCCTATAAGCCTAGTGTTAATAATAGTGGTACAGAACAATGTCTACCGAAGCAAATGTTCAACAGCGTTATACCTTAGTAACAGGTAAAGTACTGTATTATCCTACACTGAGTAGCTGCGCGAGTTTACTGAACCGACAAGTAAAATACCCAGCATACCCATAAAATATCCCATCTTTTTGTAATTTGCACCTCACACTTTTTTGCCTCGAGTGCACTATTTGTTAAAATCGTTAAATTTAGATGACCGTATCTTGGAAGTAGTATGTAGGAATTCCAACAACAAAAACTACAGAATGCTTAGGCCTAGGCCTAGATTGTATTCCCTTTTCACAAATTAAAAATATAAATTCACTTTTGCAATAGTTCTTGTTTGTGGACAAGAGAAAAACCACAGTATGGCTCATGCTGATCATAGAGCTGGATGAAATTGTATCAAAGTCATGGGTATATCTAGTATTTCCACTATGAATAGTTAAGAAGCACTCAGGCCGGGGTAAAAATTCATGTTCATTACCAGCTGTAAGCAAAGACAGAAATATGTCAGTGTGTTAGGTGATGAACATAGCAATTAGTTGAATTGATTTTGCTATAGTTTATTTACATGTCTATATGTAGAAATCTGTGTGACCATTATTCTACTTTGTTGTGTTATGAAAAGTTCAAGTGAAGTTCAACTAGGCAAAATTCATTCATTCATGTGGTAAACTTCATCTTCTGAAACAGTGTTAGAGATTAAGTGCTATAATGGGGAAATTGGCTGAAACTTACAGAAATAGACAAAGAAATATCAGGACTGTTTCAGGTTGTCCATTAATTATATACCCATGGAATAATTGAAACAGACTCACATCCCAAAATGAATGCTTCTACATTAAAGCTTTTCTGTGTGTATACATAAGTACCTACAGTATTATGTTATTTCAGTGTTTTGTGATATGGTAGAAGGCATGGAAATCTCAAAACAGCTGCACAACATTAACAGTAAATTATTTCCCTGTTTGATCTTGTTTAACATGAATGAACATGAAGAATTTGAACAAACTTCCTGTTTATTTTATATTATTTCTTTTGTTTATATTACAGGGCCAGAACCAGTCTGGTGCACCTGGAGGTGGTGACAAAAGTGGAGGGAAAGATGACAAGGTTTGATTAAAATAATCGTTTTCATTTTAGAAATAGTTTTAGTTCTTCCCCTACCGTTTTAAGCTTTGTTTTATTACATAATAAAACCCATGGAAAGCAACAAATGACCAAGATTTTGTTTAAAGTTTGAAGAAGGCTCAATTTGAGCAAGATAATAGGAATACTCTGCATGTTTCAAACATTTTCCTTTGCAAAAAATGGTGCTGAAAGTTAAAATGCAACTATGAATGGATCCCTCTCCATGAAGGTAAAAGTTACCCAGTTTCACTGTTAAATTTTTTCTCAAGGATAAGAAAAAGAAGCACGAGCCTCCAGTTCCTACTCGTGTCGGTAAAAAGAGGAGGTCGAAAGGACCAGATGCAGCTAATAAGTTACCTAAAGGTAAGCCTCCAAAGCCTTTAAAAGATTCCACACTACTGTTGATGAAACAATTACTTGTCTAATGACTAATGACACAAATGTCTTATGACACAAATGATTTGAATCATAATAAACAGTGGACTATGATTTGACTTGATTTGAAGAAATGCATCGAGGAAACCACTCTTCCAAGTTTTCACTTTGACAATCCTATATAATACCCTGAGTTTGCTTATTGATTTAAAATTATTTTTAACTTAATGTCCAAGATTGACAGGCATTGTTGAATTTGCTTGAAAGTATTTAGAGAATCACGTCATTGAGCAAGTTACGGTAACATGATATTACTATGTGACCCCCTCTGTGTGTCCTTTAAATACATGTGTACAATTTTCCCCCGGACAGTAACTCCACACACACGATGCCGCTTGAAGCTGTTAAAGTACGAAAGGATAAAAGATTTTCTGCTGATGGAAGAAGAGTTTATTAGGAACCAAGAGAGACTGAAGCCACAGGAAGAAAAAGATGAAGTGAGTTTCTTGTTTTTACTTATTAGGTAGCACTTTTGCAAACCACATCTGTTTGCTTTTATGATATTCATAGTATCAAGTCACATAATTCAACAGTTTCTTTGACTCGGTTATTTTTATTTTCTGCTTATTCTTGCAGGTGTAATTCATTAATAGGAATAATCAATAATCACCAATAAGGAGACACAGGTGATGGGAAATAGGTGGACCGAGTTGTCTCGCCCGCTTGGTATTGACCCATTGCTGCATGCATATTAAATGTTGGCTTTTATTTCATTTTGCAGGAAGAGAGGTCTAAAGTTGATGACCTGAGGGGTACTCCAATGTCTGTTGGTAACCTAGAGGAGATCATTGACGACAACCACGCCATCGTATCCGTCTCGGTGGGCTCGGAGTACTACGTCAGCATCCTATCGTTTGTAGATAAAGACCAGTTGGAGCCTGGTTGTACAGTTTTACTACATCACAAGGTAAGCAACCACTGATATTAAGTACATGCGAATCATAAATAAAGTACAGTCTATGCAAACAAAAGGATTGTTGGTTAACTTTATGGCACTTGGTTTCTGATATTTAATCTTCAATAAAATTGAGTATCACTTGCCACAAGTGGAAGTGGGGGAGGAGGTGGGGGGGGTCTGTTCAGGTAAGTGCTGAGGCAGTTTTCCTCAAGGATCCTTCATTACTAGGATTAAACAGTAATGTCATTGATATTGTATTTTGGAATCGTATATGACAGTCATCACTACCTTCAAGTCTTGTTTTATTTCAGGTTTTAGCGATCGTTGGGGTATTAAGCGACGACACAGATCCCATGGTGTCTGTCATGAAGTTAGAAAAGGCTCCTCAAGAATCTTATGCAGATATAGGAGGACTGGATTCACAAATTCAAGAAATAAAGGTAACTATTTCCAACAAAATCTGATATTATTATTACATACTTCATAATATGGTTGCTATTGAATGCTAGAAATGTTGGTGAGATAATGTGCAAAGGAAGAACTGTTTTATGGCATTGTAATTCAAATAGCAAGAGTGTTGTTTACAAACTGAAAACATTCAGTCGAATGGTTGAATAACATCAAGTTATACTTGATGTATGATTATATGATGTATAATTAGTTGTATAATTCTATGCATATTATATGCCCATGTTTCAAAAGAATTGTCAAAGAAGAACTAGCATATGTGACATATATGTTAGAATGATGGCATATTTATATTAGCACATTATATTATTGATTAGCTATAGTAAGAACACAGACGTGTTGTCTAATCATTAATAAGCAAACTTCGTATTCAAATATATGCATGCCTCTTGAAATTACTTCCCAAAAACTCTCCTGGATTCTATCGGATTAATTTTGGATTGTGATATGCAATAACATTATAGCCAATAACTTTGTTATTTATTTCAAAATCAGTTTGGTAAAAATTTCATGCTGTTGGTTATGATTGTTGAAGTGCAACCTTTCATCCATTACATGACCTGTGCGTGATTTCTCAAATTAAAGGGGAAGTGGTCTTGTTCTTTCAACTAACCAAGTAAATGACAATGGTCTTTGTTGTCATTTAGTGTGGCAGGTTAATGACCTCATCATTTGTCTGCTTTTGCTCTAACAGGAGTCTGTAGAGTTACCCCTCACTCATCCTGAGTACTATGAGGAGATGGGAATCAAGCCTCCCAAGGGGGTCATTCTTTATGGCCCTCCAGGCACAGGTAAGTAAATGTTTGTCTTGTTGGCATTATTAGAATTGAAAGATTACTTGTAAGAGTTGTTAGTCTGCTGAGAAAATGACATAAATATGAAATATTAATGTGCATTGATAAAAAGCTCATGCTATAGACAGTGTAGCATATAGTCATATCAAAGCAAAATTAAAATCACAGGAAATTTTAGTTTTATAAGTTTGGTCTATCATATTCTGCTCTAAGAGGTTTGTGTGCATGTGATGGCATTGTTTAATGTAACTCTTGTTGGAGTCTTAAACTCTTGTGCTTAATTATCAAACTCACTAATATTCAACATCACCTAAATTTTTCCTCTTAATTTTGGAATTTTGCAAAGTGTGATAGATGTAACTCCCTACATATTTATGTGATGTAATGTTCTTGGAAGCCATGGCTTTGGTTGTGGAGTGACAGAACTGAATTTGAATTTCATTTGAATTTTCACTTTTGCTTTTCAGGTAAAACACTGTTAGCTAAAGCAGTAGCCAATCAAACATCAGCAACCTTCCTTAGAGTGGTTGGCTCTGAGCTCATACAGAAATACCTTGTAAGTATTTAAACATTGTTTAAGCTAATGTCATCTCTTCTCTTTCCTGTCTCTCATAGATGCCCTCCTTGAATGATGGACATTTGAGTGGCAAGCATTCGCTCAAGATTGTACAGTACTTTAGCACTATCAGCCTTGTTTTTTATCTGTGATAACATTTAATTTTAATTCAATAACGTCTTGTGTGCCCCATCTTAACAAGAGAAACTATATTAAGTTTGCAAGCCATATTTTACCATGTGTAAATAATACCTTCAATTGTAATTTTTCATCGATTGAACATATTGGTCACTCATGTTTTGTTTGTTGTATTGATTACAATTCTTCTGTATCTCATTACAGGGAGATGGTCCTAAACTTGTGAGGGAGCTGTTCAGAGTTGCAGAAGAGCACGCTCCTTCCATTGTATTTATCGATGAAATTGATGCTATTGGAACAAAGAGGTATGTTACTACTTCTATTCTATTACTATGTAGTAAGCAAGGCATATATATAAATATATCTTCATAGAGAAGTGGAGTTGACAGCCCTTACTGTCTGTACAAATTAGTGTAAGACTGGGTGTGTTGTAGGCGGGGGGGGGGGGGCAGAAATAATCTTGTACACCATGGCATGCACTTCAACTGTAATCTAACTCTAATTAAGATTCGATTAGTTTGCCTTCCATCTTCTAATGTTGACATTTTACATTCTCTTCAAGGTTATAAGAAATGTTGATTTAATCAGTCTTGATTTTCTATTTCCAGATATGAATCCAATTCAGGAGGAGAAAGAGAGATCCAACGCACCATGTTAGAGTTGCTGAACCAGTTAGATGGGTTTGACTCCAAAGGTGATGTTAAGGTTGTCATGGCTACAAACAGAATAGAAACGTTGGATCCAGCACTAATCAGACCAGGTAAACCATACTTGAGCAGACTACGAATCAGTAACTGATGTCGTAGGTCATTGAGGTCATTCATGTTCATGACTTTTATCTCCTGGCTTCTGTAGTATGCTTACCTAAGTAAAGTATTGGAGAGCTTTAATCATTTTGTTATAGAAGTACTGTTCAGGCTGAATGTTTGCTAGATTTGTAATAGATATTAATGTAGGTCATTGAGGTCATTCATATTCATGACTTCTATCTCCTGGCTACTGTAGTATGCTTACCTAAGTAAAGTATTGGAGGGCTTTGTTTATTTTGTTATAGAAGTACTGTTCAGGCTGAATGTTTGCTAGATTTGTAATAGATATTAATGTAGGTCATTGAGGTCATTCATATTCATGACTTCTATCTCCAGGCTACTGTAGTATGCTTACCTAAGTAAAGTATTAGAGAGCTTTGTTTGTTTTGTTATAGAAGTACTGTTCAGGCTGAATGTTTGCTAGATTTGTAATAGATATTAATGTAGGCCATTGAGGTCATTCATGTTCATGACTCCTATCTCCTGGCTACTGTAGTATGCATACCTTAGTAAAGTTTTGGAGAGCTTGTTTATTATGTTATAGAAGAACTGTTCAGGCTGAATGTTTGCTACATTTGTAATAGATATTAATGTAGGTCATTGAGGTCATACATGTTCATGACTTCTATCTCCTGTAGTATGCTTACATAAGTATTTGGAGAGCTTTGTTTATTATGTTATAGAAGTACTGTTCAGGCTGAATGTTTGGTAGATTTGTAATTTGATTTTAATGTAATATTGTTTTGTTTTTCCTGTTAGGCCGCATCGACAGGAAGATTGAGTTCCCCCTGCCGGACATAAAGACAAAACGTCGCATCTTTAACATCCACACCAGCAGAATGACTTTATCAGCTGATGTTAATCTCGACGAGTATATTCTGGCTAAGGATGACCTCTCTGGAGCTGATATCAAGGTACTTTAAGACCCAAATGGATTAATTAATTCATGTGTTCATCGTCAACTGAATTTATGAATAATTCTGCTGTAAATGCATAAATTTGTTATATCACCAACATCCAACAGATGTTGCAACCCCCCCCCTCCCTCTCCTCACACCATCCCCTTACTCCTGCAGAGATTGAAACTTTGAAGCTTTGCATTCATACGCTCTGTGCTGCAAACCCAAAGAGCCTGCAGAAACTAGCTCCGAATATTGTCCCCAAACAAGGACAAGTTATTAAATATAAATATGCAGAAGGCAGTAGTTGCTAACTGATGGTAGGCCTATTAATGTGTCTCGGTTCCTTGTATAGTTCACACAATTCAATGCCTTAAAAGATGCTGGTATGTTTCAACTTGAGTAACCTTTCTTGCTTGTACATATATATATATGAGGATGACATTGCCTCAACTATTGTGGATGCACAACCAGAAAAATTGGATGTGCTGACTTACGATTTTCTACCCCTCCCCTGTGATGGTAAAATTAAGTATGATAATATGGAGTACTAAATTGAGTACTCTGATCTCTGGTTGATTGTACCCCAACCATAGGTAAAGACACATGAATGTAATGCCTCAATGTATAAATGTAGCAATTTAAATATAGCTGCAGCATTTCGAATTTGGTCAAACAATTTTAACCAGTCTTATTCAATTTTATAGCAATTGATTAAATTAAGACACCAGTTTAGGTCCTTGAAGGTAGTGGATGTTAATGAGCTAGTATTTAATGAATTTGATTTGATTTTCATCATTTCACTTCCTGGTTTCACTTCATATTAATCTCATGTCATTAGCAAAGTAGAAAACTTGGAATTTGCAACTATTACTGCATTATTTGAAAGTAACTTGGCTTGTCAGGCTAATGAAATACCTTGTTATAAGATTTAAGTATCAGATAACATCTTAACATTATCAGTATCAACTATAAAACTGCTATAAATGCTACAGCAAATGTTACAGCAATTTTTTCGTCCCCCTTTTCTTGTGCAAAAATGGTTTTCATTCTGTGAGAATTCTCCACTTTGAAACCAAATTTGCTTGTAATGTTGCAGTTTTGAGGAGCATATATTTCTAATATTCATTGTTCCGTTTCAGGCAATCTGCACCGAAGCTGGCCTGTTAGCCCTACGAGAGCGAAGGATGAAAGTCACCAACGAAGATTTCCGAAAGTCAAAAGAAAACGTTCTCTACCGAAAGAATGAAGGAACACCAGAGGGGCTTTACCTCTAGTCGATGTCATAAATAACTTTGTCGGTTAAGTTTCTCACAAGTGGTCATTTCGGCTACCGGATAAAGAATTTTTTCGTTACAAACTGCTGGTTTCAGAGTGTCTGATCAGTTTTGAAGATACCCATCTGATATCTAGTCGAGTCTTTTTTTCTGTGAGTGAAGGCTTTTTTTTCAATACTGATCAGAGATACAGTGAGGAACAGAGAATTGGTAACTTTCATCGGCTGTCATTTATACGGACTTCAGCTTTACATGCAAATGTAGACTTAAAACTGGCAGAATTAAGTACCCATTCTGCGCTAGTATTGATGGGCAGATTGTATCCAGAAACTGCATTTTTAGATTCCGAAGGCCTTTCGACGTTCGGCAAAGGTATTTTATACTGTGACATGACAGTAACCTGCATGTTTGGAAGCAAAGATTTCTTTCCAAGCAGTCCTTGAACTGGACAGATATCTGCCTCATATAACAAACAGTCCCCAGTATCAGAGAATGTGTTGTTGTAACCACTTCTCTATAGAAAGAATATGATAGTATTACTTGTATCATTTGTTAAAGCCATTACTCTATTATGCTAAAAGAAATGATAGTCAATGAGAACACGAATGTAACATGGCTGATTGTTACTGACATTCATGATGTGAAGAATGGATAAATGTTATAATGGTGATTCTTTAAGCACAGTTATAATTATGTCATTGTATATCCAAGTTCCACCTTGATATTGTGTATAGGCGGCTTTCAAGCCCCTAGTGTGGACTGCTATTTCTTGACGAATTTTACGACTGGACCCAAGTCTCCCCAGAATTGCAAATGAAATAGGGTAATGTAATAGTAATACATGTGGTAATGTAGTGATATATGTCTCTGCTACCATTCTGCCATTGAGGTAAATGATTAAACAAGTCACAATCTAGGTAGACGTTTTGAAAGTGTTATGCTCTCTGGAATTATCTGTACAAGAACATTGACGATATCAGTGTCGAGTGTTCTATGAGTAACTTTATAGATAATTCGAGTAAGTTAATAAAAAGGTGAAGACAAATTTGTACAAAATGACTCATAATTTGTTTAGCTTGATTATTTCACTGAAAATGGAAAGGTTGACTTCATAATTTGAATGCTGAGCCAGTGGGAATTGCCATGTGTGACAGGTTGGTACCAGGCTGTTCAATTAGTCAAACAGGGAGGAGGGTGTTGGGGGGGGGGTGGTTGGGTGTTATCCGCTACTTTTCTACAATCCCAATGCTTCCTAGTCCCTACATTGTTCTTAATCAATGTAGAAACTACAGCAGAGTAACGTTACATCAAGCTAACTGATCTACTTCCAGCATCGATTAATACAAGCTAAACAGTACTGTCAATGACCTACTGCTATTAGTTAACCTTACAATAGAATAACCACTTCATAACATCTGACCTTCCAATCAATCTCCTTTCCTCTCCCCTCAAAGGGGGAGGTGGGTGGGGGTACAGAGACAGAATAAACCTGTTAATAAGCATCATGAAAGCTAGTCAAATGCAAATTCTATATTGTTGAACATTTTGAAGCTATGACCAAATATATGATTCCCTTCTGAACACTATTGAGGAACATGTGTGCATATTCATCCAGACATGTAAAAGCTGAGCAGGAACAGATCCATTTTCAAACTATTACAATGAATAACACTTGCATAAATTTTGACCATCAGTGGTCACCAACTGCTCAACAATAACATGATACCAGTAACTTCTATTACACTACCCCTGCATTCCTGTGGAAAAATATGTTTTGGGGTTATCTGCACACACAAAAAAGACCCCCCTCCCCCACCACTACCAACTAAACAGAAGCCTAACATTTTCAGTAACTAATCTTTGGCTAGACCAATTGAACAGAATGGAAGGATAGTTTAGATTACATATAACAAGTATAATTATACACCAAATGATTATTACTAGCTAACAAGGTTCCATATAAATCTCACCAAACTAATTATAAATTTGATGGTACTCGATCAGGTTTAAATTACAAATGTACTATATATTTGAAGTTATTTTATGACTATAATTTAATACCATTTACTCCAAAGTTTTATACTAGTGCTAACCGTCCCAAAGTCAGGAACGCCTTGGCCGATCACGCTCATATCACATCACACTCCATGTCATTTATAGTCTTGCATTATTGGTTTCGATGACAATCATAACCTTTGCATTCATGATGGCGTATGTGTGAGTGTGTTTGTGACGCCCAGCTTGTAAACACGATATCTCAAGAAGGGAAGGTCAGACCATTTTCATATTTGGTATGTAGAAGTACCACAATGAGTACAAGAAGCCTATTGTTTTTAGTGGAGGTCATTTGGGGTCACCAGGGTTCAAATTGTGAAAACCTTGTAAACACGATATCTTAAGAAGGGAAGGTCAGACTAATTTCATATTTGATGTGCAGAAGTACCACATTAAGTACAAGAAGCCTAATATATTGGTGGAGGAAAAAGGTAATTTGGGGTCATCAGAGGTCAAATCATGAAACCCTTCTAAACATGTACACCCTCACTATACATTACGTCAGATTCATGAAGAAAACTGCTCATGTTGCATCATCAAAACCACAATGCATTTTTGCATTCTGGTTAATAATTATCCAACAATGATGAAACCTGAAACACAAAGATAAGAGAGTAGAAACAGCTAGATACCTTTAACAAGGGATTTCTTTATTTAGTTTTCTATTTTTATCAGAACATTTACAAAAGACAAAGACAAGGATTAATTAATAATAGGTACAAAAAGAAGACTGACTGCTGTGTCTCCAAATCCCGATAATGTTTTTTTTTTTTTTGGTTTTATTCAACTTTGAAAATAAAAGTCGAACATTTTTTGATACAAATATCTACCAATTATTTTTGATATTCCTTTTTGTGAGACATGAGATTTGCTTTACATTTGCCATAACCTTAGCTACTGGCCTAAATTATCACAAGTATTCAAAAAAATAACAAAACTAACTAACAAAGGCTGGATTTCCTTTCCCTTTGTTGTTCGTTACACTATTAACTTCCTGAAATCTACATTCTCGGACTTTTTTGTCATGTTTCACATTAGCAAAATATCTTCCATTGTATGATAAGAAGCTTTCTAGAAGAATAATTAACTTACTAAAAGTTTGGAAAATCAAAAGAAAAGACATTTTTTTATGTCTTCCTGTAAAATGTAAGGGTACATGAACTTTTTTTTGTCTGATAGTGGCTTGGAGCTAGATTTTCAGCAAAGTTTAGGGCTTCCGTAAAACCTGCTGGAAAACTTAAACATAATTTACATGATCCTGTTGAAGTATGAGACCTGAGTCTTGAATGAAACAGTTTTACCAATTTTTAGAGACAAATGCAGTGTTCATATATGCTTGGCTGTCATCTCTTCAAAGATATTTGGGTTTTTTTAATGTCTCTCATATTTACATTTGCTGCATTTTAACTATTGATAGATATATGATAGAATTGATAATTAAAACAAAAGAATCTAAAAATGTAACATTCTTTTCTAAATTGTTTGTATCCATTTTCATAAACAAATGTTTTTCTAGCGATATGATCTGTGTGTAGTTTAGTTGATAGGTGTGAAACGACAAAGCAGGGTCAAAGTTAACAGGTTCCACCTTGAGTTTGAACCTGTGCCTATGGAAGCTGCTGGATGGTACGTTGAGAGGATGGTCACATTCTCGTCTCTGACGAGCGGACACCAGTTCATCTCAGTCCAACTACTGCGCATATATGATAGTCTGTGTTCAGCCTTGATTTACTATATCAAGACTTCGGAATGTAAAAAAACAATAGATTTGGGAGGATAATTTTATTTCTTTTTTTTATATGGTAGAAATCCTGAAATATAACCCAAAAAGTTAAGACTTAAGTTGTTAAGCGTTTCAAAGTTGTCTTCTTCAGAGCACTTTCTTCGGTATATGGTAAAGTATGTATGTAATTCATCAACATATAATCTAACATCTTTCTACCAAGGTTGCATCAAGTAGAGAGACATTTAAGAATCTTGTCAAACCAAACAATCAATATCTTTATCTTCTTGGACTTCTACCATAGTTTTGCTATATTTTTATGTTTTTCTCGTACTCTAGTACAGAAGTACTGCTGAACTAAATTCTTCTTGATAAGTTCCGTGGTAGTTCTTATCAAGAAACTCAACATTTACAGAAATTGACGAAACTAAACTGTCACCCAGGGACTTTGTCTTTACAGAGAAGCCAGCAATTGTATTTAATGATAGGGAAAATATCACCAATCCTAGAATGTAAAGGTTTCAACTACAGAAACGTTATTTTAATTTGGATGAAGATTTAGACTACTTGTATTTGCTATAAACAGCTCCCTCTACCTCCATGAATGAAGAAAAAAAAAAAGAAAACTTAAGCACCTACCATTTTTTTTCTTCATATATTTATACATGACTTCTTGAATAGCAATATTTTCTTATTTTCTTTGCTGTGCTACTCTACCCTGAGACTGTGATTCGAAATGGATAATCATCTTGGTCAGATCATTTAGAGATAAAGAAAACCCCACATCCAAGACTTTATTAGAATATTAGATTCTATAATCTCAACAGGCTAGCTTATCTCATTTTCAAACATATACATATACTTTCACTATAAACATCCTCAGTTTGCAGATAGTTTAATCACTGGCTACTCTTGATAAGATTTGTTGCAAGTACAGCCCCATCTGCTATCAAAGACTTAACATATCAGAATGTCAGTGGTTTAGGCACCCCATGATGGTACCTGAAACTATTCCTGATCAACTTGATGAGCCCGATCTCCAACCCTTATGGACCACCTTTAGATTCAGTAAAGCACCTTTTCTGACAAAAGCTCTTTCTAACGCCTAAATGTTTCGACCTCTAACTTCTTTTTGCTCTGGTTACAGCCAAGAGTACTCCAATGTACACACTTTCCCAAATAAAAACAAAATGATGCATTACAACAATAATTAACCATGAATGACTGGACAGGACAAGAGTCACCCATACACTCCTCCTGATGATAATCAAGGGTGCTGTAAATGTGTAACATCACTCTATTAACAGTGGACAGACACACTACAGGAGTCTTAGTGTTAAAACTTGATTGAACACAACAGCATCACTTACAGGGCAAGTGTCACCTATAAACACCTCCTGATGATATTCAAGAGTGCCAGAAGGAATCATAAATGTGTAACATCACTCTATTAACAGTGGACAGACACACTACAGGAGTCTTAGTGTTAAAACCTGATTGAACACAACAGCATCACTTACAGGGCAAGTGTCACCTATAAACACCTCCTGATGATATTCAAGAGTGCCAGAAGGAATCATAAATGTGTAACATCACTCTATTAACAGTGGATTGACACACTACAGAAGGCTTAGTGTTAAAACGTGATAGAACACAACAGCATCACTTACAGGGCAAGTGTCACCTATAAACACCTCCTGATGATATTCAAGAGTGCCAGAAGGAATCATAAATGTGTAACATCACTCTATTAACAGTGGATTGACACACTACAGAAGGCTTAGTGTTAAAACGTGATAGAACACAACAGCATCACTTACAGGGCAAGTGTCACCTATGAACTCCTCCTGATAATAATCAAGAAATCAAGAGTGCCAGAAGGAATTGTAAATGTGTAACATCACTCTATTAACAGTGGACAGACACACTACAGCAGTCTTAGTGTTAAAACCTGATTGAACACAACAGCATCACTTACGATAGCAGTGTTGAGACATAGCATACGACTGGAACACATCTAAAGTGCTGAAAAAACAACCCTTTAGAACAAACACAAGAGAAAGACTGGTTTTGTGAAGCAAAATCAGTTATGCTCTCAAAGTATAATTAATGGGTGTTGTGAAGTTCCTGAAATGCTGGTATTTGTACCAGGCAATGCATTGGAAATTATATCCAAAATTAGCAGAGAGAACCAGCCAGATCTTGCAGTTACTATATTACACAATGGCTAAGTAGAACTTTCTCTTCATGTATTTCTGCCATGATTTCTTTCCTTCTTTCTTTTCTCCATTTCTTGTTTTTCACTCTTTGTAATTTTTTTTTTTTTTCATGGAACGTTTAAGTTATCCAAGCAAGGACCTTAATGAAATACTTGCAATCTTTGGATCAAACTCTGTGGTTTTCTTGATTTTGTAGCAGTGTCGGGTTCTGCTACGACTGGCCATTATTTTAATAGGGGCTATGACAGGCCCTCTTCCTCATCTTTATAACGGATGGCATTATCTCTATCCTGGCTGGCTTCTCTTTTACGTGTTGTTCCCTGAGAGAAGCTGGAGCTTGATTGGTTTCTTTGCAAGACTGGTTGGCTGTGGTGTTGGAGAGGCCAGGTCTGGTAAATCTTCACTCGATCTCTGAAAAATACAGAGACTGATGGTTAATAACTAAGATGATACATCTATACCATATCAAATGACCGCTCACGTTCATTCTTAGCTGCAACTGTTTGTCCTTCACCTATTTCCTGCATGAAAATACCCAGACAGTATTTTTGTTACCCTTACCTCCACCAAAAGTACCAATGACTCTTAAAGAAAATGAGCAAACAATTTCAGTGTCCAAGACAGCCATTGCCACATTGGCTGCTGCCTGTGATGCTAATGTGTTCAAACTTAAAAACAAATCACCAGCATTCATAACCCAGTCAGAAAGGAAGAAAAGCCAGCTTAGATATTCATTAAGAAGACAGATACTACTGCCCAAATGGATAAGGAACATCTTTATTGTTCTGTGTGCCACAAAACGGCATTTCTGAGTGAACCAAGTAAATTCCTAATTGAGACACCACTAGAATTACTCCTAGATTTACCTGCTTGATTATCAGAGGGGATGCGGTAACAGGTAATGTCTCTTGTCCGTTGGGCTGAAAAGATAAACAAAGACATATGCACAACGTGAAGCATGCGGTTGACAAAAAAAAATAGGCAAGAGCAAGCAGAAGTGTTTAAGGCTTTTGCAACTGAGAATGCAGACTGATTTAACATCATGAGAAAGGTCTAACTGTTAACAGAGAATGATAAACCAGGTAGGAAACCCAATGTCTGTCTGGACAAACCTTTAACAGTGAGAATGCAGACTGATTTAACATCATGAGAAAGGTCTAACTGTTAACAGAGAATGATAAACCAGATAGGAAACCCAATGTCTGTCTGGACAAGCCTTTAATAGTGAGAATGCAGACTGACTTTAACATCATGAGAAAGGTCTAACTGTTAACTGAGAATGATAAGCCAGGTAGGAAACCCAATGTCTGTCTGGACAAGCCTTTAATAGTGAAAATGCAGACTAACTTTAACATCATCAGTAAGGTCTAACTATTAACAGAGAATGATAAACCAGGTAGGAAACCCAATGTCTGACTGGACAAGCCTTTAATAGTGAAAATGCAGACTAACTTTAACATCATCAGTAAGGTCTAACTGTTAACAGAGAATGATAAACCAGGTAGGAAACCCAATGTCTGTCTGGACAAGCCTTTAATAGTGAGAATGCAGACTGACTTTAACATCATGAGAAAGGTCTAACTGTTAACAGAGAATGATAAACCAGGTAGGAAACCCAATGTCTGTCTGGACAAGCCTTTAATAGTGAAAATGCAGACTGACTTTAACATCATCAGAAAGGTCTAACTGTTAACAGAGAATGATAAACCAGGTAGGAAACCCAATGTCTGTCTGGACAAGCCTTTAATAGTGAGAATGCAGACTGACTTTAACATCATCAGAAAGGTCTAACTGTTAACAGAGAATGATAAGCCAGGTAGGAAACCCAATGTCTGTCTGGACAAGCCTTTAATAGTGAAAATGCAGACTAACTTTAACATCATCAGTAAGGTCTAACTGTTAACAGAGAATGATAAACCAGGTAGGAAACCCAATGTCTGACTGGACAAGCCTTTAATAGTGAAAATGCAGACTAACTTTAACATCATCAGTAAGGTCTAACTGTTAACAGAGAATGATAAACCAGGTAGGAAACCCAATGTCTGTCTGGACAAGCCTTTAATAGTGAGAATGCAGACTGACTTTAACATCATGAGAAAGGTCTAACTGTTAACAGAGAATGATAAACCAGGTAGGAAACCCAATGTCTGTCTGGACAAGCCTTTAATAGTGAGAATGCAGACTGACTTTAACATCATCAGAAAGGTCTAACTGTTAACAGAGAATGATAAGCCAGGTAGGAAACCCAATGTCTGTCTGGACAAGCCTTTAATAGTGAAAATGCAGACTAACTTTAACATCATCAGTAAGGTCTAACTGTTAACAGAGAATGATAAACCAGGTAGGAAACCCAATGTCTGACTGGACAAGCCTTTAATAGTGAAAATGCAGACTAACTTTAACATCATCAGTAAGGTCTAACTGTTAACAGAGAATGATAAACCAGGTAGGAAACCCAATGTCTGTCTGGACAAGCCTTTAATAGTGAGAATGCAGACTGACTTTAACATCATGAGAAAGGTCTAACTGTTAACAGAGAATGATAAACCAGGTAGGAAACCCAATGTCTGTTTGGACAAGCCTTTAATAGTGAGAATGCAGACTGACTTTAACATCATGAGAAAGGTCTAACTGTTAACAGAGAATGATAAACCAGGTAGGAAACCCAATGTCTGTCTGGACAAGCCTTTAATAGTGAAAATGCAGACTAACTTTAACATCATCAGTAAGGTCTAACTGTTAACAGAGAATGATAAACCAGGTAGGAAACCCAATGTCTGACTGGACAACCTTCTTACTTACCACTGAATGGTCTCCTTGTCCACTTGTAGGGACCATGGCCTCCTCAGATTTCACTCTCTTCGGCTGGTTTTCATTGTCTGTGTCCAGTTCTTCTGAGACTCTCTTAACAGGCCTCTTGAAGCTATTGTTACCGTCTGGTGGAGTTGATGATAAACCACCCAAGGCCTCCTCAGACTTTACTCTCTTTGGTTGGTTTTCATTTTCAGGGTCCAGCTCTTCCGATATCCTTTTTCCAGGTCTCACAGCGCTGCCGTTATCCTCGGGAGAGGTTGATGATGAATCAGCAATCTGGTGGTTGAAAGCAACAAAACTCAGTAACAGGATCCCAAAGATAAATGATGGCATGGTCAGGCAATCTACTTATAAGTGACACACTTGTCGCTTGCCATCAATGCCACCAATGGCATAATAAAATGCTAGAAACTCAAATAATGGTCACTTATATGCAAACGTCAACAACCACCGTACAGCAACCATGAAAACGTCAACAACCACCGTACAGCCACCCTGCAAACGTCAACAACCACCCTACAAATGTCAACAACCACCGTACAGCCACCCTGCAAATGTCAACAACCACCGTACAGCCACCCTACAAACGTCAACAACCACCGTACAGGCACCCTACAAACGTCAACAACCACCGTACAGCCACCCTACAAACGTCAACAACCACTGTACAGCCACCCTGCAAACGTCAACAACCACCGTACAGCCTCCCTGCAAACGTCAACAACCACCCTACAAATGTCAACAACCACCGTACAGCCACCCTGCAAATGTCAACAACCACCGTACAGCCACCCTACAAACGTCAACAACCACCGTACAGGCACCCTACAAACGTCAACAACCACCGTACAGCCACCCTACAAACGTCAACAACCACTGTACAGCCACCCTGCAAACGTCAACAACCACCGTACAGCCTCCCTGGGAGTATTTTCTGAAACATGCTTTTGCTTTATTCGACTCTCTGCAATGTCTGTTAAACCATTCAGAAAAAGTGCTCTTTGAGTATTCATCCACAGATTGCTTACACTTACAACACATGGCAAAAGAACAGAGCTTGTACAGCCATCAAATTACAATTTTAAAATGTAGTTATTGGAGTAACAAATCCTGATGTGAGAGTTTCGGTCTGGTTCTCAGCAAACCCAATTCCCTTTGCAAATTTGTACGGCAGACAAACTTAACTTTGTATTATAACACTGATAGCGCTTCAATGTTATTATTATAACACTATACAGTAACACCAACTACAACATATCTGAAGTACTCCATAGGTATCTAGGGTATCCAGTCTCTAACACTACCTGCAGGTTACAGCTCCTTGAAAGATCACATGTATACAAACAATCATCTCTATTTTAAGGATCCAAAATAAGCAAACTAGTGTTAACGGCCAACCACTACCCGCTTGTAAATATAGCTACAATATGAAAGAAACATGCAAATGATACATCTATTGATATGCTTACAACATTGTCAACATATGTTCATTTCAACAAGGGAGAAGTCTGTTGTTGATAAATGTTGATCTTTTCACCAATTGTTACCTCAGAAGTCTCCTCCGTGCCATTGGTTGTATTCTCATCTGGTTTCTCCTGTGTCTCTGCCTCTTGCTCCTCACTGACCTCGGTCAATGAAGACACAGGAGTTGTGATGCTTTCTTCAGAGCCGACTTTAACAACAGGACTCTGGAAATCTCCAGGTGTTGATCCTCTGGAATCAGTTCCGTATAAGAACTCATCGTCTGACATGTCTTCTGGCTTCTTGTGAGCCTCAGGGGTCCTTATCTCTTCTGAGGGGGCAGGGGTGGGCTTTGATGGGGTGGTCTCTGCAGATTGAGGCTCCTGTATCTGTGATCTCTTCTTCTTTAATTTTAAGACACTTTCTGGTAAATACTGGGAAAGTTGCTTCCTACAAAAAGAAATGAATAAAACAGGAAGGATGACGCACTTCATTTACCAAATTCACAAGGAAATATGTTTTCACTAGATTCGATTGATGTTGGCCTTAACTTGTTATTGGAGGGTTCTAATTTACCAGTCTGCTTGATAGCAGTTGAGAATACAAGGGCAAAGGTCACTGAACTGAAGCTCGGGAGCATTGCTAAGTGACTGCACAGGCTGTGTGCAGTCTAAGTGCAGTCTAAACTGTGTGCCACTAACTGACTGCACAGGCTAAAAACTACGCAGTAAACACTGACTTTGAACAAACTTTAATAGGTAGAATGGATCCGGGTGACAACATTTGTCATCAAATTTAACACTAATTTCTCTCTTTTGCTTCTTTCAAGATATGATTGAACTGTGATAATAACACAACAGGAAAACAAAATGAGACAAATCACAGCAGGAGTAAGAAACTTAACTGTACAAGTAATAAATGACTGGGTATACATAAAACAAGACATAGAAGAGGATACATGGTTAGTGAAGTGTGCTGTCAAGTTTGCTCTGTACAGTAGTTAGGTTTGATGAATGCTGCCCTCACCTCTTGACATGTTTAGCCTCGATTTTCATGCCTTCTTTCCACATTTTAATGGAGACGGCCTGCTGATGAGTGCGGTCCACGAAGAACCTGATGTCGTAGGTCAGATCAATATTAGTTGAGGTATCAAGATGTTGGAACTCAAGACCGATGAACCAGATGGAATTAAAGGTATCGTTCCTAAAAGATGATATGAAACCAATTTACAGAATTAGCATAATATTACACTTAAACTACTAGTCACAGTAGGGGGAAGAAAATACATGCCTAGATCAAGATAGAATCCATTTTAATATATAATAGAAAATTCAAGGAAATAGAAATGAAAAATCTGTTTACTTCCGATATAAAGGAAGTCTCTAGGGTACTTTACCATGGACCAAATGACAACCGTGTTTCTATTGGTCAAGGAAGGTGTTTCAGCTTAAACTGAAACTGTTGAAGTCTGCAGTACTTATCACACATTGGATTTAGTAACGGAGTGTATCAAGTGCAATCATGAGCCTTGCAAGAGAGACTGTATGGAATATTTACGTCAGATTCCACTTCTGATGTGATGCTTTTAGTTTATTCATATTCACATTTAAGCAATGTACCAAACAGGGCTAATATATTGATATCTACAGGGATCATTAGCATTGGTCCTATTCAGGAAATGAGGAGTTGCTATGGAGTCAAGAAGGAAGAACGACACATTTTGCTCACACATCTCATTTGATAATGTGTCTCATTAATGATGTACAGGATTAAAGAGCAAAAACTAATATTACCTTAGAGTAAACAAAGATCAACTTACTTTTCCTGTTCTTCCGTCGGTTGAGGTGAATGGCATTTAGGATTCACATGAGCCACCTTGATGTGAGAGTTACGCTCCAGACTTCCAACTAATATCCTGATTTTAGACTCCACCAGACCAACCCTTGTAAACCAAGCAGAGGAAAAATGTTTACCGTGTAATTAAGTGCAAATGTGGTGAAGTGTGCATCACCCTTGAAAGTCAAAGAAATGTTTTCTGTGTAAACTTGTTTGTAACATCGGAATTACAAATGAAAATCATGGAATGTCTAATATACTAACACACTAAATGTTTGAATCGGACCAGAATTTGCATATAAGGACCTTTGCTTGAAACCCTGCATGTTATATCATGGAATGTATGATATACTAACACATGATGGAATGTATGATAGATATATAAACACACTAAATGTTGGAATCGGACCAGAATTGGCATAAACATACCTTCACTTGAAGCCCTGCCTTTTACCTTATATGGTAATGAACACTTGCATTTCCTCTATAAACACAATCTTGGACTGAAGATAAGTGGAATTTATTTTAAAAACACCTTCCTCTTGAAGAGGAGGGGGTGTGGTGAGGTGAGAGGATGGAGATCAATGAGGGAAATGACAATGGAGGAGTAATTGATAGCAGACTTACCATTCTAAATGATGATCTTTAGATCCTGCACTTGCTATGAGTACTATGTAATGCCTGGCAAAGAGGAGAAGGGAATAATTAGGAATGAACAGCAAAATTTAATATCTTATCCAAGCCTATTAAACCTTCTTAGAGAGCTGTGCTCCAAAAAGCTCAGACAGGCCCATTCCCTCCATTACCTGAGGTCAGTTCCTGCGACCAAGACAGAAACGTAACCTATGATGATGGTAATATATTAGACATAATTATTCAAATTTACAGACTATTCCATTATCAAAAAACATGAAACAAAACTGTCATAAGAAAGCTACTTTTCAATTTATGATGTAATTTATAAAATTGAATTGAATTGAATTATAAAATTGTTATTTATTCAACTCACTTGTACTTCTGAAAGAAATTGGATGGTATGAACAATTTTTCCCAAGTGGCTTTTCCTTGTAAAATTTCCTGAGTGACTCCAAGACCTGGAATGAAGAGGAAAGGAGTAGCTATGAGAGAAACAGCTCCAGAAGAGAGGTACTCTTGAATATCTTTATTAAGGCCCAGTCACATCTCACCGGATTGCACGAACGGACAAGAGTACGTGCGAAAAACAGTCATCCGGTTATTTCCGTTGGCAAAAGTTGTCGCGCATGCATTTGGGGGTTGCAACGTACCGGACGTTCAACGGTGAAAACGGATTACAAACGTACAAGGGACGGACAGCAACGGACGAACAACGGATGAACAACGGAATAACAACGAACGAACTAACGAACACCAACGGATAGTAACGAATTTACAACGGACAATTAACGGATAAAGAACATACAAAACGTAGGAGTACCGGAAAAGTAACGGACATACCGGACTAGCAACGGAGAAGAAACGGTCTAAAACCGGGGCCTCCGGAGTGCCTCAAAATCAGGGGGCATCCTCATGAAGTTGATGAAAGATTTTGGTCTTCCATTCGCAGCTCCTGCATTAGTTTGTCATAAAGACCACACTGCCGTCTTCTCTGTGAACCTAGCAAGGCCCTAGACCAGCATTTAAGCCGAGCACGTCTCTTCCTTCTCTTCTTGACTTGTTCATTGGTCTTGATGTTGGCTTCAATGATAAGTATCTGTGCTTGTAAAGCTGACGCTGTGGTCTGAAGCTTGAATCTTTCTGAAGGGTCCATGATGTAGGTGTTGACGGTAGAGGTAGGAGCAGAATGAGGCGTGGGACGCTTGGAGTGGACAAGGTGGAGGTACGCTGCATCTCCGTTCTATGTCCGTCTGTTATACTTTTTCTGGTCTGAGTTCTTCCGTTTCTTCCGTGTGACGTCCGTTACATATCTGTTCATTGTCAGTTCCATTCCTTTGCACTTCCGTTATTTCTACGTTAGCGTCCGTCGAATATACGGTATAGGTACTGTACTTCTACGTTTCATGCGTTCTTTGTCCGTTAATGATCCGGTGAGCAATAGCAATAACCAGAGACCAACGGAGAAATACAGTATGCCAATCGCATACAGAACGAACAAAACGCATGAGAAACTGATAAAACGGAAGCTTAACAGATTAGTAACGAATAAATAACGGAGAAATTTTTCGGTGGATGTCCGTTTCAAGTTTTATGCATGTTCAAAATCGACACCGGACAAACCGGACCCTCCCGGTAAGGAAACGTAGACGGATGGAGGAGAACCGCATACTAAACGGATACTAACGTACATCAACGGAGTGCCATTTTTTATCTTCGTTCCCTCTCCGTTATTGCAATCCGGTGAGATGTGACTGGGCTTTTAGGGCAAGCAGCTACTTGAGCTGATCAACAGTTTGACGACACCTACAGCTATGTCTACAATACAACTATCGTAGATCGCAGTTAAACATTCATAAGACTTTTAATTAAGTTATTTAGAAAATCAGTTATTATTCAGTTTTTGCAGACCTGTGTAATATTTGGTAATATTCTTATCAAGCATACCTATGCAAACCTACAACAAGGCTGACTTAATCAAAGCACATTGTATTGAAATATTTATGTTTTACTTTAATATCCAAGAAACAGGAATAAGCTAGTGCACAAACAAATTTGCATTACTCCATGGGAGAGCTACATTCTGCATTCCATTATACACAGGAATTAAACCAATACCTGTCCTTATTGTATAGCTTGTTTTATTCGATTCTGATATTTAGCAAACAATCTCATAATCATGATTACATGCTTCTCTTCACAAAGATTGAGACAAGGAATAGTTTGAATAAGGCAACCTCCCACATTTAAAATAGACTTAACAGTTCATACTCAAAATATTACTGAGATGCATGTGCTTCCACCTACAAAATACTGGGTATAAACTGCATACAGGGGTGGGAGAGGAGGGCTGTGGGGGAGGGAGAAATTAATTTGAAAGTGAAGACAAAAAAAACCCAGCAACACCAAATATGAAATCATCATAAAGCTATAAACTTTTACAATCATGTCAACTCTGTCAATGAATTTTATCGTGTTTTCAAGATGCCTTGGAAAGCCAAAGAGGACAGTAATTGACCATGATCATCATCGTTACCTTCCTTCAGTTCTTGTTCCATGACAGCTTTGGTAGACTGAGTGACGTTGTACGTGGAATTCTGTTGAGGGTACGCTGGCGTGATGATCGGTAATAGATGGAAACGATCCTGGATGTTGACCTGAGGAGAATAAAGAAATAATGTATCTAGTGCAAACATTCTCAACTGGACCATAACCCTGTACACTACTGTCAGGACAATACACCCCACCTCCCTCCTACCCCCCCCCCCCCCACATCTCGAGACATTGTAAGGGATATTATTGCCTTTAATAATTTAAATCCTCTTCTCACTCATTTCCTTCAATATTACCCAGGATCTCAAATTAAAATGTTTCCACACTAAAAATTATAGCCAAGCAAGATGTTACTTACCATGAGATCTCAAACAGCAACCATTATGATTTAAATATTTACACATTTTTAAATCTAGAGATATTCTCTATTTATAGCCGAGCAAACTGTAACCTAGCCTAGGATCCCAAAAAGAAACTCATGATTTAAAAGTATCAAATTAATATCCTTTTATAATCAAGGGAGATGTAACCCACCCTGGGATCCCATACAGGAACATTTAGGTCATTCACGGCTTTCGGCTGCTTCAGTAAAACTGGCTGTGGCCAAGCCCTGTCAAGAAAAATGTGGAGTTGTTTGAAAACTATCTTGAAATCAATTTGCAGTAGGAAGACGGCAAAATAATGACAGAACTTCACATGTTAATGTAAATGGTGTTATCATTTCTTCAACGCAAAACATGTCTTCCATCCATATGTGAGTTTTGCAGAATTCCATTTTGCTGAACAAGGTCAGTTGTGGTGTACCGTGATTTGACAGAACTCTGTTATTGTCACATATTGGTACTAAACACTAACAGTACTGTGTAATACTTTTATCACTTCATCCCAATGATTTTCTCATCAGATTACCCAAATAATACAGTTAATTATACAAGAATATCAATAAATAACAAGAAGAGTGCACTTACTGTAAATAAACTAGTAACAAGATTTGTAATAAAGAAATAAAAACAACAAAAAAACAAAGAGAAGCAAAAGTGGCTTTTCATTGGCAGACAGCCAATACTACAACAATTAGATTCATGTAATTCAATATATCTGCCTTTCTTCAAACCACAAACAACAATTGAAACACATACACTACTGTAATACTAAACTCACCATTGTGTAATGACAAGGAAGAACAATTGAAACACATACACTTATATGATACTTAACTCACCATTGTGTAACAACAAGAAAGAACAATGGAAACACATACATGAATATAATACTAAACTCACCATTGTGTAATGACAAGGAAGAACAATTGAAACACATACATGAATATAATACTAAACTCACCATTGTGTAAAGACAAGAAAGAACAATGGAAACACATACATCAATATAATACTAAACTCACCATTGTGTAACAACAAGAAAGAACAATGG
Organism: Apostichopus japonicus; assembly: GCF_037975245.1. Lineage (NCBI taxonomy): Eukaryota > Metazoa > Echinodermata > Holothuroidea > Aspidochirotida > Stichopodidae > Apostichopus > Apostichopus japonicus. The sequence goes on from NC_092568.1 coordinate 40,396,560, forward strand.
AAACACATACATGAATATAATACTAAACTCACCATTGTGTAAAGACAAGAAAGAATTTGTTGACCAGGGTGGAAGCTGCCACATTAGGGTAGAGCTGACAAGTCCTGGCTACTAACATCGCCCAGGAGACACCACCGAGGAAACCCAAGGCATTGGAATAAATACCCTTCTCTGTGAAGAAAATTGAAGAAGCATAAAATATCAGAACTTGTGACCAATTAATTATCACCATTTATCAATTGTCAGCGATAGTACTCGCTACAAAGAATTTTACCATTCTAAACATCGCTGGACGAAATGAGTTATTATTTTTCATACTCAAAGAAGTGATTAGCTGCTCATTAGTGTTACTGTTTAATAGTAATTACAACTTCCAGACAAGTCTTACAGCAAAGTAGCCTACCACAATGTACATCTGAATTGTCTTAGGATGAGGCTGATATGTTGATGATTGGTTTGATAGACAGTCAATAAAATCTTTCTGCCAGTCACCAAATGGTACTATATATCTGTTATTATGACTCTGTATCGCAGAAGCTGTTTATGTGCAAAAATAACTGGCTGTGTCCTGTTAACAGAACATGACTCATATTTAAGACAAAGATACATCATAAAAACACTTACTTTTGGCCCAGAGTTTGATTGCTCTAAGACACAATCTGAATGTTTCTTTGTTTGGAACCAAGTTCAGTATTTCATCTGTAACTCTACAACCTGCCAAGGCAAACACAGCAAAAACATGATTAGTGTAATTGTCATATAATATTTATCGTACTGTTTTTTATTCCATAAACCTTGAATCAAATACCTCATCTTCATCAATTTTTGGTTTAAATTGTACAATATTATCTATGAGTAATGAAGAAAAACATAAACAGCAATGGTAAGGACAGAGGTGAGAGGAGTGATTTACCCTAAGAGTATTGCGTCCCCACTGAGCACTCATACTTAATATTCACATTGAAGAGGTGGGGACCCACTGCTAACATGTTTCAGTCATGTATGTTAGGTAGAAGGGTAAGCGCACATGCATGTAGACAGGTCAGAGATGAGCGCAGTAAGTACTTGTACACTACTGCATACAGAGTCAATAACACATTTGTAGGTCTGTAGCAGTGCTTCTCTCTTATGTATCTCTGTGGTATAGTAAGTTTGAGCCCAGTAAATGCACTACTGCATACAGAGTCAATGTCACAGTTTAAGGTCTGTAGCAGTGCTTCCCTCTTATATGTCTCTGTGGTATAGTAAGTTTGAGCCCAGTAAATACACTACTGCATACAGTATTAATAACACATTTTAAGGTCTGTAGCAGTCCTTCCCTCTTATGTGTCTCTGTGGTATAGTAAGTTTGAGCCCAGTAAATACACTACTGCATACAGTATCAATAACACATTTTAAGGTCTGTAGCAGTCCTTCCCTCTTATGTATCTCTGTGGTATAGTAAGTTTGAGCCCAGTAAATGCACTACTGCATACAGAGTCAATGTCACAGTTTAAGGTCTGTAGCAGTGCTTCCCTCTTATGTGTCTCTGTGGTATAGTAAGTTTGAGCCCAGTAAATACACTACTGCATACAGTATCAATAACACACTTCAAGGTCTGTAGCAGTTCTTCCCTCTTATGTGTCTCTGTGGTATAGTAAGTTTGAGCCCAGTAAATGCACTACTGCATACAGCATCAATAACACATTTTAAGGTCTGTAGCAGTGTTTCCCTCTTATGTATCTCTGTGGTATAGTAAGTTTGAGCCCAGTAAATGCACTACTGCATACAGCATCAATAACACATTTTAAGGTCTGTAGCAGTGTTTCCCTCTTATGTGTCTCTGTGGTATAGTAAGTTTGAGCCCAGTAAATACACTACTGCATACAGTATCAATAACACACTTCAAGGTCTGTAGCAGTTCTTCCCTCTTATGTGTCTCTGTGGTATAGTAAGTTTGAGCCCAGTAAATGCACTACTGCATACAGCATCAATAACACATTTTAAGGTCTGTAGCAGTGTTTCCCTCTTATGTGTCTTTGTGGTATAGTAAGTTTGAGCCCAGTAAATACACTACTGCATGCAGTATCAATAACACACTTCAAGGTCTGTAGCAGTGTTTCCCTCTTATGTATCTCTGTGGTATAGGAAGTTTTGGCTATTGCAATCTCTAAGCTGTAATTTTAGGATCTTACATCACTTATATGAGTATTTGAGAGCACAACCAACATCACTGACTTTTGTTTACCTTTCTAGTATGGTTCACATGTACAAGCTTGACAAACCAGAGGCCTCTGAAGCCCAGCAATGTAGTCTAAGTGCTTACCATTGAGACTTCTCACACACTTCTGATCCAGGTTCCTAAGGATACTGTCATCTGTAAGGTCCAGGTTTTCGGGAATGGTACGAAGAGCTAACCTTGCAAACAATATATCCATCTGACGAGGGAAGCGAGATACATGTTATACATTATAACATTACAGGGAATCAACAACAAATCTTTAGCAACAGGTCAAAAGAAACTGCTTGAATCAAAGCCAACCATGGAGACTGAAACTAATGGCTGTTTAGGTATGAAGTTAATAATTAATACGATTCCTGAAAATCTGAGATTTGGAATACAACAGATCGCACAAAAGCTGAAAAGTGGCTTAATATTCAGTATATTATGACACCTACTGCATAGTCCTGCTTCATGAAATGTATCCATCCATCCATCTATCCATCCATGAGTGCATCCATACATCCATGATTGCATCCATACATCCACCCAACTGTTTTATTTGATGTCTTGCTCCCCAAGGCTACTTTAATTAGTGGGTCGGTGAGGGGGGAGGGGGGGGTGGTGGCAGGATATGGTAATATTGACTCACCTCTATGTTGTCAAATTCTAACTTAATTACTGGTACATAAGCTCCTTCCACTGGCTGAGGGAGAAAAAGAAAAAAAGGTACTTATTTATTTCAGACATATTTTAAAGATACACTCTCTGTGAAGGCCATGTTTTTGTGCTGAGTAAATATTGATAACAACAGATAGTCAGGTTTAGGCAACAAGGTTGAGGTGTGGGTTGTGATTGAGAGTGGGAATTTTGATATCCCACTTTCATGAGAAACAACAATTTCATGTTAACAATTGGAACAAAATGCTAAGTACTACACCCTCAAGCAGGAACTTAGAACATGATACTCAACTGCCTGACCACAGAACAGAGAAAGCATTATCGAGGTGACAATCTGAGGAAACTTGTAACTTTGAAAACTTGTACAGTGGCGATAAGATTTGCCAGTATAAACCTCCAATATTTGATGTATTTACTGTGCATCAACTATTGCATATTAAAAGCAATGAATGCACACTGTACATACAATATCAGTACTACAGCAGTGCGGAACACACTTATAAACACTGAATCACATGTTCCAAATTTCCACCAACGTCAATAACGACCCGCAATTATGGACTCAAAGTTGCTGACAATGATCACTCACCCTGATGTCCTTTGTGGTCGGCATGGCTTTCAAATTCTCGACAAGACTGCTGAAAAAGTCTGTGCGCTCTATATGAATCGGAGCCACACATAACGTATCTATATCAGCACCTAACAGTAACAAATGGAAAGGAAGGTATGGTTAGTCCTACTACCAATCAGAGTAAGTGTTGGTTGAAACATAGCACTTGAAACAAAAGCAGTCAATCCCTTTGCACCTGGGGAAAGGTGCAGTTTAATATTCACAATTTCACAGCCAAAGAGATCTGACTTTGAATGGCAGAAAATGTAAGGTGACAGAAATAAAAAAAAATCTAATTGAAAATTTCTTAATCTATTATTCTATGAATATTTTTCCCATTAGTTACTAATTAAATCTCTCAAAGTGCTTTGAAAGTAGATGACTACTGTAGAGATGTAAATATTTGTGCGAGACATTCTCTCATCCCCATTATCAACAATGAACTATCAGGAAAGGAATACCACACTATACTGTACACATACCTACATAATGCGGATATAACAATAACTAATAATAACTCACAATGTGTTTTTAACATTTCGATACATTTTCACTTGATTCATTTCATTGGGGTGCATGGATGTACTATCAGGAATCAAGAAGGGGTTACAAACTTATACTGTATATATACATATCTACCTGTACATGAGCATTTCTGAGAGACACACTCTTATTGCTAATATCAATCATGTACTATCAAGAATCATAAATACAAAATATTGTGACGGGAGTGAACATTAAGCAGAATTTTAGAAAAAAAGACCCAAAGAAACATGAATGTTAATGTATTAGCTCTTATTTGTGACTGATGTTGTATCATTGAAAGACGACTTGCTAATAAGTGATTGCAACTGCAGCTTTGAAATGTCATTCTCGGACGACAGTCTGTAAATTTAATATTCTTTCTTTGAAGCAACCGGAGGACCTAGAGCTGCGAAGTAATTCAAATAAACAACATCAACAGCAAACATGGCAGGCTCAACCTAGTCATCAAGGGGTATGTTGAGCTGGAGGTATAGTGTTTTATGTTTATGAAGTAGACACACACACACATAAACACCATTAACAAGATGACTTCCTCTGTACATATTTATCATAGTTGAACAAAGGCACACCTTTAGTATGAACTCCCAATCTGTATGAACCAAAAGTGTAGATTTTGCCACCAACTGTGTCAGCTACACTTGGGGGGAGATTCTTTGCAACTGCAACTTGCTGGATCCAGTCTTTTACGATTCCATCGAGTTTTGACAACACTCGTAATCTGTAGCAAATAAACATGACAAGATCATTAGAGCAAACCAACAAAAAAAATTCATGTATACAGCACCATGTTGACTGAGTTCACTGCAGAAAAGATGTGAGTTCAAGCAAGTCCAAGCTGTTGTCACAAATGTAGCTCTCGGAAGCTTTCGAATCATGTTTTAACTTTTATCCAATAGTTGAGTTACACTGCCACTTGAGTATTTAAACCATCATAGTCAACAAAACACACTCTCAGCTGTACATTAACTCATCCTAAGAGAAGACATGAGACAACAATTCTTTCTCCCCCCCCCCTTCCCTCCTACTTTTGTCAATACTTAATCATGAAGAATAGCAAAGAGATGAACTGATATACTGTACATCAGGGTTGTCCAACCTACGGCCTGCGGGCCACAGTCCGGCCCGCCGCGGTGCGAAATGTTAGTGAGCAGATTTACTGATAACAATTTTAAGGTATATAATCAATCATTCGAACCTTCTGGGTCCAAAAAACTGCATACAGGTGAGTTTGTGTGACACTCTCTCAGCGGAGGGGGGGGGGGGCTGGACTTTATTCATGTTTTATCAGGAAGGAAAATAAATCAGTGCGCTCCACGCGCAGTGTTCATATCTTGTTGCCTTGGGCTTTGGGCGAAAATCGAAAAATCAAGCGTAGGGTTCATGCGGCCTCTCCTTCATCATAAACATTCCATGCGGCCCTCCTCTGCAAAAGGTTGGACAACCCTGCTGTACATTATGGGCATAAAATTTCCCTGCACCTGGACAGGTCTGTGTCTAATAAGCCAATATTGGATGGTAGAATGAGAAGGAAGGTCACTGACCGGGTATGACCGGTCACTGAGGGTGCACAGTGTTAAAAGATTACCAGGGCATACTAGACACGGTAGAATGGGGTGCTAAGGTTGTGGGGAGACAGGAGCGGGGAACAAAGTAAATATATCTGTACCTCTATCAGTTAGTAAGTTTAACAGTCTGCTCGAACTTAGAAGTTTAACAGTCTGCTCGAACTTAGACAAGATTAAGTTTTCTTTAAATGTATTTCAACAAAAATATCAGCAGACCTCACCTGTGATTTAGCTCTTCCTCATTTTCAAAGACGCCGTGAGGTTTGAGAGCCTCGACTAATTGTTCACTGAGTTGGTGATCTTCTGGTTTTGGGCCTGCGAGGGTAATTGGTGAAGTGATACCATATGTCGGTTGCTGAGGGTCAGAGCTGTTGAAATGATCAAGAAAAAAAATGAAATGAGCACTTGAGGCAGAGTCACCCGGTATGCGTCAAGTTTATTTTCAAAGCTGTATTGACCATGTAATGCTTTTAAACAATCTAGAAGTAAAATGTACAAAGGTACAGGGAGGGTTCAATAATGATTTAGGATGGGGGAGGGGGGAGGGGGTGGATATGTGGTACTTTGCTCAAAACTATGGAGTATCAACATGTTCTAAAATGAATGATACACATGTATATGCACAATGTTTTACACTCTTTTTACATAACAACATAATTCATTTCACCAAATTCCAATTAAATCAAAGCAAATGAAAATGTAACTGTTACAATAATAAAATATTACACAGATTGAGGCTGTTCATAATGGTCAAGTATTTTGAAGTTTCGCACTGTAGACCAAATCAAGCCAAACACACCTTCTAGCTTTAATGAATGTTGATCGGGAACACTTTTCCTCATTGATGGGACAGTGATTATGTGGTGACATACTGTACATCTTAACTATATTTCACAGGGCTGACTTTATACTGCAAATGTCATTTTTTCTCAGACTCGTCCAATCAATATCTGATTAGGACTCTTCCAAAGTTGAAATCACTGTTCAATTTTGATGCAAACACTGGACCACATGGACCTAACCATTGTAACACTGAACCAGTAGACAGTTGAATAATTGCCCAAGGTTATCAAATCAAATTGAATTAATGATTCAATCTATCCATTGTTTAATTTGTTGGGGTTGTACTGTATGCCATTGTCACATTTCTACCCAATGTACTAACCCAATGAAGTGAATAAACACACAGTATTGTATATTACAACAAAGGAAGAAACTATTTGGTAAAAAGTAGGTTGAATCAGTTTAAAGCTTTATTTCACTATACCTGTATATTACACCCAATGTGTATATTTGTATACATATGTAAGTATGTACTGATGTACACCTACTTTCATGTATGTATGCATGTATGTATGTAATTTGTTATTTCTATATATATGTGGTTTTACCTGTGTTATAAGTCTAATAATATGATAATATCATTATATAGCTTTCCTAATCTGACTGTTGGTTTAAATTGTTTTCACTTATTTTTCTTATCATTATCTTTTCAAGCCCATTTTCACTTATTCTTCTAACTTTACAGTTTCTGCTTCTACTTTTGCATTTAATTAAACAACATTCCTTTTGTTTTATAATCAGATTATTCTCTCCTTTCTGTTTATGTCATGCAAATTTGTATTCAATATTTGTAAATTTAGGACCTTTAGACCTTTAGGAAGATAAGCTATGGCTTGCCTAGCCACCCTCGAATAAATAAAAATATAAATAAACATAAAAAATATAGCATTTTTCTTGGTATTATACTGTTCGTTGAATTTCAGCTACCACTTGAAGTAACCTTACTTAGGCTAGCACAATATGAAAATAATATAGCAACCGGCCAACAATATAGTTACACTGGTTGCACATGTTGATTTCAACTGACGCCTGAAGCTACAGTACTGTATTACGTTAACCCAACTTTAGCCTTAGTGTCAGCTAGTCCACAACAAAATTTCTGAAAATAGTTCATACATACTGTAGTACAAATTGTCAGGAGGAAAATCTTGAAAATTTCTGGTTTATTATTAGCCCTGCCATTATTGGTTTATCCCAACTTAATTTTAAGGTCTGCTATGTATGTTAACATTTCATGTTGTAAGTACTATAAGCTACAGTATAAGTACAGGAAACAAAACACTTCATCCCCACCAGAGGACTGCTCCCAATATTGAATTATTCATTGACAATAGGAAGATCTCTTCCATTTGAGAAACAAAATTTCTAGGTATTTTAATTGATACTTAGCTGGAATTCTCATGTTCCAAAGGTAGCTCTAGTACAGAATAATATTAAGGAACATAGGCATTATCTATAGAATAAAATCCCTTTCCCTCTTCACAATCTTAAAACTATCTTTATATAGAACACGTTGGCTTTGCCTCATTTGAATTACTGTGCTATTGTTTTTGGTAGCACTTACCCTTTGACTGTTAATCGCAAGGTTTATTATTCAAAAGCGTGCTGCAAGGTTTATTGTGAATGCAGACTACCGTGACAACACATCAACTCTTTTTGGTCAGAACTATGTTTATACTCTGTATTTTTGACATTTATCAATATCAGCTAGGAATTTTTATGTATAAGTTCAAAAGGAATTTAATACCTCCAAATATTTCTACTTACTTCACAATGATAAATGACGTCCATATATATGATACATGAAGTAAAGGGAAATTGTTAAGTCCTCTACAAGTCAACGAACTGTCATATATAAATGGTCCTAAGTTTTGTAATAATTTATTGCTTGTCGACTAGCCTTCATTCCTTCAAAACAGCCCTAAAGAATATTTATTAGATCATTGAACCTTATCCTTTCCCTGTTTGCTATTTGTGCTATCCTACCACTGTTGTTTTTAGAGGTTGGGTCGTGGGTGAGGCATTGAGTTCAGCAGGAGTGGGAGGGAGGGTATGCATGGTTATTAGTTAGTCTATTGGAGTAAGGGGAGTACCCTAGGAATTACAAGTTTTTTTTCTTCTTTATTAAGGTTTTTCAAGGTGGCCTGATCTCCATAAGGTTTTGCTTCTGTCAGGTCTCCTCCACTGCATTTATACAGTTGACTCTTTATCTTGCATACCAGGATTATTTATGTTTTTCTGGACATATTATTTATGTTGTACATATGTTACAACATGTATTTCTCAGTTATTCATGTGAAGTGGAAATATATTTAAAAATTTGTTTTTAAGTATGTCCTAAAGAGAGTTTATCTAACCAAAGTTGACTGTATTGAATACTTAGGTGTTTCTATTACTCATGACCTCAATTGGGAGAGGCATATACAGAGTATCTGCAATAAAGGAAACAGAATCTTGGGAACTTGTCATTTTGCTCTAGAGACGTAAAACTGGCTGCCTACAACAAAGGTCTTCTTAGGCCGGTATTGAGTATTCTGTACTGTCTGGGACCCTCACCAGACTTACAGGAGAACCTTGAAAGGATCCAGAGATGATCCCCTTCTAATTATTTCTTTTAAACCTGGATCTATGACGTCCCTTCTTAAGCATAGTACTTAGTAGACTGACTTTTTCTCTTGAGTAAAGGTGTCTTCAGAATCCTGGTCATAAGATTTGTAGTAATATGCATGATACGCACTTCTGTCAATTGTTTGCTGCGACCAATTGTTATGATAATAGTTTCTTGCCAAACACTGTTAGGTACTGGCATAACCTCTCTACCAGTCTTAATTCTTATCTAGCCTAGTAAAGGCCTAATTCTGTTATTGTTAATCAAATTGGCTCTGCAAAGTACATTAGCACTGGCAGTCATATTTCATATTAAGGCCTGAGTTACACTCAGTAGAAGCTAGCGGACAATAAGCGCGGACAATAGTAGCGGACAATAACAGCGTACATTAGCAGATATCAAAAGCAGAAAAATACTACGGTGTAGTGTAATGACCGTAATTAACCATTATCCTGTCACTGGGTTCTTTAAAGCCAGTCGAGAATATACGTCTTCGATTTTTTAGTCACAGGTATCGCAACAATGTTGGGAATCTCGATAGGTGGTGGGTCAATAACGGATGCTTTGGGTGTGGGATTGAACCAGACAATCCCTGGATCAAGTCCACTGCCCTAGAGGCACTTTTTCGTAGCGGGCGTCAGAGGACCCAGAAAGTAGGCCCAGCGGGAAAACAAAATGCGAAGTTGACATACCTTTTTGGCTTTGTAGCGGGCGTCAGAGCGCTTAGAAAATAGGCCAGCGGGGAAACCAAATACGAATTTAACAGGCCATTTTGGCAAAGAAATTGTTGTTGTAACGGCATACCATGGGGTGTTTTCTAATAGAGGAGGACACCCTCTACCACCCCTCTTCCGCTTCCCCGGGGGCAACTTTTCGTAGCGGGCGTCAGAGGACCCAGAAAGTAGGCCCAGCGGGAAAACAAATACGAATTTAACAGGCCATTTTGGCAAACAAATTGTTGTTGTAACGGCATACCATGGGGTGTTTTCGAGTAGAGGGGGACACCCTCTACCACCCCTCTTCCGCTTCCCCGGGGGCAACTCTTCGTAGCCGGCGTCAGAGGACCCAGAAAGTAGGCCCAACGGGAAAACAAAATGCGAAGTTGACATGCCTTTTGGCAAAGAAATCGTCGTTGTAACGGCATACCATGGGGTGTTTTCGAGTAGAGGGGGACACCCTCTACCACCCCTCTTCCGCTTCCCCGGGGGCAACTTTTAGTAGCGGGCGTCAGAGCGCTTAGAAAATTGGCCAGCAGGAAACCAAATACGAATTTGACATGCCATTTTGGCAAAGAAATCGTCGTTGTAACGGCATACCATGGGGTGTTTTCGAGTAGGGGGGGACACCCTCTACCACCCCTCTTCCGCTTCCCCGGGGGCAACTCTTTGTAGCGGGCGTCAGAGGACCCAGAAAGTAGGCCCAGGGGGAAACCAAATGCGAAGTTGACATGACTTTTTGGCAAAGAAATCGTCGTTGTAACGGCATACCATGGGGTGTTTTCGAATAGAGGGGGACACCCTCTACCACCCCTCTTCCGCTTCCCCGGGGGCAACTTTTCGTAGCGGGCGTCAGAGGACCCAGAAAGTAGGCCCAGCGGGAAAACAAAATGCGAAATTGACATGCCTTTTTGGCAAAAAAATCGTCGCTGTAACGGCATACCATGGGGTGTTTTCGAGTAGAGGGGGACACCCTCTACCACCCCTCTTCCGCTTCCCCGGGGGCAACTTTTCGTAGCGGGCGTCAGAGGACCCAGAAAGTAGGCCCAGGGGGAAACCAAATGCGAAGTTGACATGACTTTTTGGCAAAGAAATCGTCGTTGTAACGGCATACCATGGGGTGTTTTCGAGTAGAGGGGGACACCCTCTACCACCCCTCGTCCGCTTCCCCGGGGGCAACTTTTAGTAGCGGGCGTCAGAGCGCTTAGAAAATTGGCCAGCGGGGAAACCAAATACGAATTTGACATGCCATTTTGGCAAGGAAATCGTCGTTGTAACGGCATACCATGGGGTGTTTTCGAGTAGAGGGGGACACACTCTACCACCCCTCTTCCGCTTTCCCGGGGGCAACTCTTCGTAGCGGGCGTCAGAGGACCCAGAAAGTAGGCCCAGCAGGAAAACAAAATGCGAATTTGACATGCCTTTTTGGCAAAGAAATCGTCGTTGTAACGGCATACCATGGGGTGTTTTCGAGTAGAGGGGGACACCCTCTACCACCCCTCTTCCGCTTCCCCGGGGGCAACTTTTAGTAGCGGGCGTCAGAGCGCTTAGAAAATTGGCCAGCGGGGAAACCAAATACGAATTTAAAAGGCCATTTTGGCAAAGAAATCGTCGTTGTAACGGCATACCATGGGGTGTTTTCGAGTAGAGGGGGACACACTCTACCACCCCTCTTCCGCTTCCCCGGGGGCAACTCTTCGTAGCGGGCGTCAGAGGACCCAGAAAGTAGGCCCAGCAGGAAAACAAAATGCGAATTTGACATGCCTTTTTGGCAAAGAAATCGTCGTTGTAACGGCATACCATGGGGTGTTTTCGAGTAGAGGGGGACACCCTCTACCACCCCTCTTCCGCTTCCCCGGGGGCAACTTTTAGTAGCGGGCGTCAGAGCGCTTAGAAAATTGGCCAGCGGGGAAACCAAATACGAATTTAAAAGGCCATTTTGGCAAAGAAATCGTCGTTGTAACGGCATACCATGGGGTGTTTTCGAGTAGAGGGGGACACACTCTCCCACCCCTCTTCCGCTTTCCCGGGGGCAACTCTTCGTAGCGGGCGTCAGAGGACCCAGAAAGTGGGCCCAGCGGGAAAACAAAATGCGAAATTGACATGACTTTTTGGCAAAGAAATCGTCGTTGTAACGGCATACCATGGGGTGTTTTCGAGTAGAGGGGGACACCCTCTACCACCCCTCGTCCGCTTCCCCGGGGGCAACTTTTAGTAGCGGGCGTCAGAGCGCTTAGAAAATTGGCCAGCGGGGAAACCAAATACGAATTTAAAAGGCCATTTTGGCAAAGAAATCGTCGTTGTAACGGCATACCATGGGGTGTTTTCGAGTAGAGGGGGACACACTCTACCACCCCTCTTCCGCTTTCCCGGGGGCAACTCTTCGTAGCGGGCGTCAGAGGACCCAGAAAGTAGGCCCAGCAGGAAAACAAAATGCGAATTTGACATGCCTTTTTGGCAAAGAAATCGTCGTTGTAACGGCATACCATGGGGTGTTTTCGAGTAGAGGGGGACACCCTCTACCACCCCTCTTCCGCTTCCCCGGGGGCAACTTTTAGTAGCGGGCGTCAGAGCGCTTAGAAAATTGGCCAGCGGGGAAACCAAATACGAATTTGACATGCCATTTTGGCAAAGAAATCGTCGTTGTAACGGCATACCATGGGGTGTTTTCGAGTAGAGGGGGACACACTCTACCACCCCTCTTCCGCTTCCCCGGGGGCAACTCTTCGTAGCGGGCGTCAGAGGACCCAGAAAGTAGGCCCAGCAGGAAAACAAAATGCGAATTTGACATGCCTTTTTGGCAAAGAAATCGTCGTTGTAACGGCATACCATGGGGTGTTTTCGAGTAGAGGGGGACACCCTCTACCACCCCTCTTCCGCTTCCCCGGGGGCAACTTTTAGTAGCGGGCGTCAGAGCGCTTAGAAAATTGGCCAGCGGGGAAACCAAATACGAATTTAAAAGGCCATTTTGGCAAAGAAATCGTCGTTGTAACGGCATACCATGGGGTGTTTTCGAGTAGAGGGGGACACCCTCTACCACCCCTCTTCCGCTTCCCCGGGGGCAACTTTTCGTAGCGGGCGTCAGAGGACCCAGAAAGTAGGCCCAGGGGGAAACCAAATGCGAAGTTGACATGACTTTTTGGCAAAGAAATCGTCGTTGTAACGGCATACCATGGGGTGTTTTCGAGTAGAGGGGGACACCCTCTACCACCCCTCTTCCGCTTCCCCGGGGGCAACTTTTAGTAGCGGGCGTCAGAGCGCTTAGAAAATTGGCCAGCGGGGAAACCAAATACGAATTTAAAAGGCCATTTTGGCAAAGAAATCGTCGTTGTAACGGCATACCATGGGGTGTTTTCGAGTAGAGGGGGACACACTCTACCACCCCTCTTCCGCTTCCCCGGGGGCAACTCTTCGTAGCGGGCGTCAGAGGACCCAGAAAGTAGGCCCAGCAGGAAAACAAAATGCGAATTTGACATGCCTTTTTGGCAAAGAAATCGTCGTTGTAACGGCATACCATGGGGTGTTTTCGAGTAGAGGGGGACACCCTCTACCACCCTTCTTCCGCTTCCCCGGGGGCAACTTTTAGTAGCGGGCGTCAAAGCGCTTAGAAAATTGGCCAGCGGGGAAACCAAATACGAATTTAAAAGGCCATTTTGGCAAAGAAATCGTCGTTGTAACGGCATACCATGGGGTGTTTTCGAGTAGAGGAGGACACACTCTACCACCCCTCTTCCGCTTCCCCGGGGGCAACTCTTCGTAGCGGGCGTCAGAGGACCCAGAAAGTAGACCTAGCGGAAAATAAATGCGAATTTGACATGCATTTGGCAAACAACTCGTCGTTTTAAAGGCAAGACCAGCACGCCTTGGATCACTAAACCAATGGGTCATCTGAATTATTGCGTAGTACCCGGTCCAAAGAGTTCTTGACCAATTCAAATGTCCACTTTATCATGACTTCTTAAATGAATGTAACGGGACATGAAATAAAATCTTTAGGCCCTAATCAAGACCAGACAAATCGTCGTTGTAAAGGCAAGACCAGCACGCCTTGGACCACCTAACCAATGGGTCATATGAATTCTAAGGACACTGTCGAAGAGTACCATAATGCGTCTTACACTGGTCCAAAGAGTGCTTGACCAAAAAAAAAATGACTACTGTACAATCATTATCCAGTAGATTCATCAATATCTTCTTTTTTTTGAAGTTTTAATCTACGTGTGTACCAGTGTGGTGATAGATAACAAAAAGCAACACGTACCTTTGGCGCGCAAGTTTAATGCTTTTTGTTGCTTTCCGATCTTCAGCATACAAAGTAATTTCCTTCCATTCCCGAGAAACACACGCGCACTTTTTTGGGGGGGGGGCGGGGTGGTGCGCACCTTAGCTCAACTCCTTTTCTCGGAATGAAGGGATTTACTATGTAATAGTTCTACCCAGACATATCCTCTATGACGAAATCCCTTTCTGATTTATTTGTGGTCTCTATTAGTCATAGTTGCTAATGAACCAATCCAAGTTACCCTATATTGCCATTCACTGTTTTGATTTTATCGTGTTCCCATGTGCTTGTCCTTTCTTTTAGCGATTTTTCAATTCATCGTTTCTGTTGGAGTGTAGAAGGCAGATCCACCGTAAGAAGTTTCACTGGGTTTCTTCCAACTAAACATAGACCAGAGTTAGTGTGAGTTTTAAGTAAATTTTCTTTTTATTCAGTTTTACCTAAATATTAATTATAACTTCCATAATATAATACAAATTTTACTCAATACACAATACACATTCAATCCATAGACAAAAGTGCCACATTTTAGTTCAATTTTACGTTTCTTTATAGTAAGTCAACATTACACTTTCTAATCCCTAACAATTTTATTTAATGTATATATTCTTCGGTAATAAAATTAGGCTATTTGTTGAGTCAATTATGGGAGTATAGAAGTCAGGATAAATATTACATGTTTTATATCCACCCCCCCCCCTCCCCCAATTTATTCTCTGAATGGATTGAAATGTACTTGCAGAAGTGTAATGTTCATGACAAAATTACTTTAATCTGGTAAAATTGATACACTTTTTCCTATCTATATGTGCAAAGATGTTCCATTTCCCTAATACTCAATACTTCATAAGAGTCTTATAAGACAAATGTGAAGGAGCGGAACAAAGGACCATGCGTTCTGATTGTAATTTAATGATTCATTCAGGATGTTTCCTAGAAGTTTCTTCGTTTCATTAAATGCACCCTCTCGTAAAAGAGCGCTTAAACATTAGGCTCTAACTAATCGATACCGATGTACGAACTGACTGCCTACCATCATCAACGTCCATGGAATTACCTTTAAAAGGCTAAGAGTTCATATTTATCATAGCGTGATTGCTCCCTTGCGTCGAACCATTAAAATTCTTAAGTGATAGATAACTGAAAGAATCTGCAGCATGTTGTATTTTTTTTCGCATTTGTATTCCCAAATGAATTAAAAATCGGAAACAGTCACAATTTCGTTCTTTCCTTCTACGAATGCCTGACCCACGTTAGTGAAGTTAAAGTGATATAGTTCAATGTTTGAACGTTACTGCATGTGTCATTAATGCATGGTAGGCCTAGGGGATGGTTTATTTCTTTGATGTTTGTTCGACTGTAAGCTTCAGTTGAGCTTTTAGGACATGCCTGCTACAAGCCTGCTACAGCCTTGCTACAGCCCTGGAAAGATGCTGTCGCTTTATGCCATTGTGTTCAAATAACTGCCACATTGCAATGTTTCCCCTTTGATTAGGCTGAAATTTAGTGATTTTCGCAAGTTTAAGTGTTATATGTGCTGACATATTGATGAATTCGGAAGTCATTTAGAGGTAACTGTCTAAACTTGTATAAACTTTCCTTCAGAATTTGGCCCTACATAAACATGCGGTCATTAATTGGAATGCACTGAAAACAAGTTCTCTTTTTTCATTCATTGATTGTCCAAAGTGCAATTTGTAATGCTAACTGCTTACTGTATATCACACCAAGTTGAAGGATTATGCAAAAATTATTTTGTTTTTTAAGAAACATTATTTTATATTTTTTTGCTGAAGGCGGAAAGAATATCATGCGGTGACCATGGTGTGCGTAGATGTGACCATTAAAATATAAAGAAATGCATAAGCTTCCGCTGGGAAACCCTGGCATTATACGATCGATGTTCAGAATGCTCGTACAACCGACAGAATTTTCGTTTGAGTCCCAAGGCTTCCAAAGGCAGCGGCGTAACGCCTATGGGCTCGGACGGGGCAAATCCAGGGGCCCCGACCAAAGGGGGCTCCCGCTGCACTGATGTACAGAACTTAGAAGAGGGGTACTTTTTTTTTGAAACGGAACGTTTTCGTTGGAAAAGAAACTATAAACGAGACAATAGACATATTTTTTCTGTGCGTGAATACGTTCGTCATAAATCATATGCCCCTGCAGCTGCAAATCTCGTATCCTTCTTTCCTCACGACTGACTCAAGAGCCTGAGGTACACACTGGAACTTGATAGGCTACGCTGGTACATATTATAGCGAAATAGCGCCTCTAATTTCAATGAATTCGCTCTCGGTCAGGGTTGCCACATGACATTGGCCGATAACTGGCCAAATGACACAAATTCGACATATTTTGAACCCCTTTGGCTGATGCTTTCCTCAGCTATCGGCCAAATCGCCGATGCCTAAGATTTGTGTGTGGATTTGTATGTTTCCGTATCAGACAGTAAATCGAATTTGCTGAACTCATAAATGGGTAGGAGGAGGGGGGGGGGGTCACACATATAGACAGTGTTTGTTTTAAATAATCATATCCCAAATCCTACATTTTAAATTTCACAGAGCCTAAGGTTGGTCTTAACCGTCGCAGAATCTGCCTGAAATCAAGAGCAGAAAGTAGACCAGCATGTTCTCAAGATGATGGTCGGTTCGAATGAGCATTTTCCCATCAAAAAGGTAAGTTTATATAATCCGGTATATTCTTCGGTAAGTTCCGGGTCGTGTTGTACAACCTTAACCGTGATAGGCGTCCTATTTCTTTAACCTAGGGTAATCATACATGACGGGACCAGGCAGCAATATAGAATATTGAATCGTGACTCTATTATAACAAAAGCAGACCAGCAAACCTCTTGTCACATGTCTGGGCTTTCGGACTTCACCTCTATACCTGTTTGAATAATGACGGCAAATTAGCAGATGAAATAATGGACAAATTAGCAGATGAAATAATGGTTAACTGACATATGGCCGTTTTACAGGGATATCCATGATCAGGGTGTAACACAAACGAAATGATGCAGCTTTAAACTACAGATCGGTGGTTTATAATATACTATACACCAGTGTTTCTCAACGTGGGCTATATTGCCCCTGGAGGTGATGGAGCACTTGAGGGGGCGATAATTCGACAGAGTGCGATAGGGGTGGGGGGGGTCGACTTTTTGCCAGAAAGTAAAGGTACAATTTTATCTAAGCTCCTAGCTTGTAGACCTAATAGTTCAGTACTTCGATTCATAAACTTCTTACAATTATGTATTCTTTGTACACATTGCTAAACGGGTGTGATTTGTGGTAGCGGCATTAATATGCCTTACGAGGGTAATATGCACCAGTTCCACCCCCTGATTTACGAAGAAAAAAGTTAAATAGTATTTATTTTATATATCTGTAAACAAGAAATAAATAAACAATTTATAAACAAGAAATAATAAATAAATAAACAAGATGTGTGCCTTTTGCTCCATGTCATTGCCGTAGTGATAATTACACGCAGACGTGCACTTTTGCAGTTCAAGCTGCCCTCAAGAGCGGCAGAGCCGGCGCACACCCCCCCCCCCCCATAAGTTTATGTAAAGCATGCATGTTTAGGGATATGTTTCAATTTCAAAATGGCCTTTCCAAACCTTCCATCTTGCTACATCAAAATGGGCAAAAAATATATATTAAATTTACTTTAAAAGCAAAATATAGCCTCAAATTATATAAAAGGACCATTAAATATTCAAAAAATTCTCAGACCCCCTCCTCCAGGACGGCAACCAAAAACCGTATACATTACTTCAAAAGTTCCCTTAAAAAATAATGCCCCACCACCTCTGCGAAGCGCGCGAAATTGTTTGTACAATTCTTTGTCGGGGACTTAGCTGCCCTGTTAGGGACCTTAGGCCCCGTGTCGCGGATATCCTGGCGCCACCACTGCTTTTATATGAAAAGTCATAGAATTATCTATGAAAAAAACGAAGTCACATACCATTACCAATATTTTTAGGATGATAATTTCGTCCACCCTTACTCAACCAAATAAACTTACCTTACTGCAGCTGTCATTCTTGACGTTTAAAGGCAAGGGCGTAGGAACCGGGGGGGGAAGTATCATTCTGCCCCCCCCCCCCGCTTCGCAAGTCAGAAAACCCCTTTTTCATTTCCAAATGAGAGAAAAATCTCATTTGGAGCACCAAATTGCATCTCAGGACAGGTGAAAATGCAAAATTATATACAAAATGCAGTGGGTGGGTTGAAGTGTGCTATATTGCACCAAATTGCATCTGAGGCCACCTGGAAATGCAAAAAAAAAAATCCAAAGGGGAGGGGGACACCATCTCCCCTTAGACCCCTCCCCCAGGCCGGCCATCAGTCTTCAGCCCCCCCCCCCCCACTCAAAAGTACCTTCCTACGTCACTGAAAGCGGAAGTATTTTCAATCTGGAGAGGGGCAACAGTTTAAAAGGGCACTTTTATGGAAATGTATACGGTTTGTGATCGCCTTCTTGGGGGGGTGGGGGTCTTAGGGTAGGGGGACACGAACTTTGATTTAACTAAGGGACCCTAGGTGCATTCTGGTTCTATATTTTATATTCAATATATGAGCCTATTTTCAAAAATCTGTTTAACTTTTGGTTAGTCTGACCGATATAAACGGTTTTAATTAAGGTGGATAAGCAAGTTGCATCGCTCTGAGAAAGTGAATACTTAAGGGTCCTTAGATGTAATCAGCACTACCGAAATGGTATGGAACACATGGAGCATATATACTTACATGTATAGAAAAGTAATACACACGATATATATTTGTTTACCCATTTTGATGGGGCACTATGGAAGGTTTGGAAAGGGTCATTTTAAATCTGTAAAAAGGGCCCCTTAACAGAGGAGGGATTACAGGGGGCAAGCGGGGGAATTTGTCCCCCACCCCCCCCCCTTCACTTTTCCCCGACCTTTTTGAATTTTGGGTTGTCGTATTTTCCATCTGATTCGGCCGGTAATTTGGCCGGTTAAGACTCAGAAGTGCATCCAACTGTCCGGTAACATTTTGTTCTTGGGCGTAAAAAATATCTGAAAGGAAAATACTGACAACTTCTTGGTGTGAATGGGCCAAATGCAACATTGGTTCTCATTTTTTTCCCGTGGGCTTCGCGCGCGTACAATTATGTCATACATCTCACGCACATATATACACAAACACACTTATATATATATATATATATATATACAATAGACAAGATATACAATTTACTCCATATTCTGGAATATGGTGTAAATTGTATATCTTGTCTGTATGTGATATTATTGCTCTACTACGGTTTTGAGCACTTTCTGCTACTAGTACTACTGATTATACTTATACGTGTGATATATATATATATATAGATATATGTATATATATATATACATAAACATATATTTATATTTATATATATATATATATATATATATATATATATATATATATTAGTGTTTGCACGGGTTATCAGGGTACCCGGGTACCCGCCCGACGCGATACTACCCGGTTCCTAATTTATTACCCGAATCCTACGCAAAGTGTGATTTAAAAAAAAAAAAAAAAAAAATTGGCAAACCGACGGTTAGGCAGATTTCGCATTGACTTAGTGTGGTGTTAGGCTACAATGTGGTCGAAGATAACAGCAATAACGGAGGTACCCGCCCGACGCGATACTACCCGGTTCCTAATTTATTACCCGAATCCTACGCAAAGTGTGATTTCAAAAAAAAATTGCAAACCGATGGTTAGGCAGATTTCCCATTGACTTAGTGTGTTGTTAGGCTACCATGTGGTCGAAGATAACAGCAATAACGAAAGTATTTTTTCCATTGATATCTTATAACTGCGTCACAATTTCAGCTAATAAACAGATGGCTAGGCTAGATTACCCCCATTGACTTAGTGTGGTGTTAGGCAACCATGTGGTCGAACGTAACAGCAATAACGAAAGTATTTTTTCCATGGATGTCTTATAACTGCGTCACAACTTCAGCAAATAAACAGATGGTTAGGCTTAGCTAGATTTCTCGTTGACTTAGTGTGGTGTTAGGCTACCATGTGGAAGAAATTATTATTTATTCATTCGTTTATTTCATAGAAGGAAAGGCTGACAAGGAATTTTACGAGATGTTTATGGATTATAGACGGGATAACTAAAAAATAGTAATCGCAAGTGGCTTTTTACTAATCGTTTATTCCAAATGCGATCAAATTGCGCGAATCGCGCAATGTCGCGGCTAATGCGAACCCTGGGCCTGCATAATAGATAGTAGTAGTAGTAACAACTGTTTAAGAGCTAAATTGGATATTTATATGGTTTGATCCAATAGACGTGCACGAGCAAGCATAAGCAGCGGCGGCAGTGCGATGTTAGTAGTAATGCTAATTATAATTAAATAATTTATTTATTAACAAGTTAATGAAAGAAACAAAAGCAAATACAAATTATTGAGGAAGGTTTTATACCTTATCTTACACCTTCGTATTTGAACATGAAAACATTGTCAGTAGAGAATATAATGCATTTATTACAGCATCCAATATGTAATTTCTTGAAAATCGTGATACACGAGGGTAAACAAATTTTCCCGGGTACCCGGATACCCGACGGGTAACGGCCCTCGGGTACCCGGTTCCCGATTTTTGGACCCGTGTAAACACTAATATATATATGTATATATATTTATATAATACTAATATATATACGTGAGATATATATTCACATTTATATACACATATATGCATGGGTCATTTTTTTGGCCCCCTCTTAAAGCCCCAAGGTCCCCCTGTTGCTTCCTGGCTACGTGCCGGCCTTATATACCCCTCCCCAGGTTTGATCCCACTTTCAGAACCCAAATCCCGCCCCTGCCCCTTAACATATTTTGCATAAACTAGGGAGGGGGATGTGTTAAGGCCATATCAACCAGTGTGGGCACTTTGAAATTGTAACAGGGTACTTTTGCATGTGCGAAAAAAATGTGGGGGCATGCCCCCCCCCCCCGCCCCACCGTTCCGCCACCCTGTGTTTAGGAGTTTATGTTAAATGTTCCTTAATTTCATTTTTTTACAGGTACTTCAGGAATTGCATGAATCCAAAATACGAATCGACCTTTCGATACACAGCAAGAGAAAATGTGGTTCACTAGCAATGAAAGGAGGTGCCTCGAAAGACTGCAAGAAGAAAAAGACAAAGAATCCTAAAAGGAATCATAAAAAGAAGAGGATTCTTAAGAAAGTGGATTACAACGATGTTCGATCGGCAATAAGGAAGGTCATGAAGGAGACAAACAATTCTGACCCCCCGTTCGATAGATCGTTTTGGATGAGAGTTGCTGATTTACTCTCTTGGCCTGCATACAAATATACCAATTCAGTACACAGGCTGTTTACTATATGGTCAGAAAACCGAGGTAATGTGCAAAGTGTTCTTTCCAGAGAAGATGACAAAGAACACGTGGGCGGTGTCTCATATTATGATGACGAGGCCCACGAAGACGAAGGTCATATCGAAAACGATAAAAGTATGCAAAAGATGTCAAAAAGACTCAAAATTGCAAAGCGATTCTCAGACAATTGGGTTTCAGAAGAGTTATTTTGCCTATGTAAAAGAGTTTACAACAGTTCGATGCAGTATATCGAGTGCCAAAAGTGTAAGCGCTGGTATCATTACAAGTGCGTTGGCATTCCTACAGATGTTGTAAATGACGAGGAAATTCACTATGTTTGTGGAATAGATGACTGCAATGATAACGTCAAAGAATTCTGGTGTTATGGAAAGTCAGCCAAAGTCCCACAAAATAACACATTACGTAAAACGAAATGTTACAACAGAGAAATCAATGATGAACCCACTGATGTAGATAAAGCCTACAACAAAAACACCGAGACAGATAATGATTCATCGGAGTGTTTACCGGAACCTGATTTTATATATCACACCGTTGACGATTTTAATAATGTTTCAAACAAGTCTGGTAAAGTGGTTACAATTAATATAGAAGAGCATAATGATGGATTATTGTTTCCGCCAAATCAGGAGAAGACACACCCCAATGAAGATTCGGTGTTGTATTCGGCAACCAGGATACACCATTTGATCGATTCAGCGGCAGAAAATGACCAAGACGACAATTGTTCCTCGTGTACCTTAAGTAACAACCACTCTGCTTACTTCAAACACTGTCCGTCTGAACATGGAAACGAGTTCGATATAAACGACTCAGACAATGCGATGAACTCATCACCCAAGAATAATCACACAAGTTGCCATGACGACAAGCGGCATAGTCCGCATTCATTAGGCAATGAAGACAATACATCTTCATCTTACAAACCTAAATGTGAAACTGGTGGCTATACCATGCCCTCATCGCCCGAATATATAGACGATGCTGTATCTAATGCCGATTATGCATCTTCTGTGTTTTCAAATATAGAAGACTATGACCACGAGTCAGATGGAATCAATGCAGCTACTTTAAAGTCTCTTTCGTCGGTCGCTGGAGCAAAAACAGAAAACGACAGTTGTGACTTCGTTCGTTGTCTGCCGAAATGTGTGAATTTCTCGTTCCCAAGAGAAGAATGGCATAGACTGAAAGAAACACAAAACGGGAGATGTTTTGGTAGAGGGGAATGGCAAAAGTCTGTTCTGGAAATAATTAAAAAATCCAACCCATTTTGTTCATTCAAGTTCAGCAGCCACCGGGTTAGTATGGCAACATTTCGTAAAAGACGTCAACCGGCGTTCTCGACGACAGCCACTTGCCAGTTTGATGATTGCAATTGCGCCTTAAAATTTGTGGTATTCAAGGGACTGGATGGAAAATTAACCTATTCCGGCAAAGTCCAACACGCCAAAGATGATATCAAAGCTCGATTTATTCGACGGGCTGAAAGAAAAGACTTATACCACAAATTTTCGATGGGTTCGTTAAAACCGATGAAAATGCAGATAAGTAAGTTATCAAGCTTGCAAGGAGCTATTTACGAATCTGGAAATAGGGACGGTATTGGAGAGACACACCATGTTTTACAAAAAATCTCCAGCGAATCCCGATCACATGACCGGATGGATTCGGAGGAATTAAAGAGCCTGCTCGGCTTAATGAAGAAACAAAAAGAAGAAATAAATAAGGACACATCTATTCGAGGATATATACAGCACATATCTGTCACGCCACTGTATATCATTTGCTTTACTGAGGGTGGACTGAGAGCATGGCATGATATTTGTAATAATAATGTAGTCTTCTGGGATGCCACTGGTAGCTGTATACAGTCTACCTTGACAAATAAAAGACTCTTATATTACGAATTATCAGTGAGGAATATTGTATCTGGACAGACGACCCTACCTGTAACTATTTTAATAAGTGACGACCACTCATTACCTACAATTATAAATTGGTTAATGGTATTCAGACACCATGAGAAGAAAACATTTGGGCATAACAGAATGAGTGTCCCAAAACAAATTAATAGTGACAGAGCTTGGGTGTTTCTACTAGCTTCGCTGTTCGTATTTAATGGCGAAAACATCGACCGATTCTACGCTAGGGCGTGGAAAATCGTAACCGGCCAAGCTGATCAAGAAGATCTTAACAAGACCATTCCTCACGCATGCACCAGTCACCTAATGAATAACGGTAAAAGAATTGTTAAGAAGCACTTTACGAAGTATTATAGACTAGGCATGTATATGATCAGTATTCTTCTTAATAGTTCGACTTTGCCATATTTTTCATCTGCATTGAAGGACATTATCATTATATTATTATCACCGTTTGTTACAAAGAGTTTGAAATCTGCCATGAACGCCCTCGAAATCAGAATGAAAAATCTAGGCAGAGAATCTGAACAATTTGATACGGAACACAATTTAGAAGAACGACTGGAAAATGAAGACACGTCTTTTCAAAATTCTGAAGAGGAATACATGTCGAGACGAGGGTCACCTTTTACTAGTCATTATAAGTCGATAATTAACGAAGCGGAGAAAATTATTGAATCAGAGGAGACCGGAAAATCCAAAGAAGGACGGGAAAGAAATAGACATAGATCGATTAGCTTCTTCAATCAAATTGTTCATACTTTGCTACCATCATCTCCCTTTTGGTCGGGACTACTGCTCGGAGATCTTACACGACACTGCACTGCAGATACAAATAAACGTCTGAAACATATACAGCCCACAACAGCATCCCGTACAATAGGAATATCAGAAGAACGTATGGGGGTTTTAAAACATAACCAATTGTCGGGTAAGCGATATAACCGCCTGGATGAATTTTTGACTGTCTACACACAAGATATAGTTGGACTCGAGAGGAAATTTCGTGACACTCTCATTCTAAACAGACGACGAACAAAGCCCAAAAATCTAATCACTATAAAGGAAGAGTGGGCAAAGAAAACCCCCAGAAATATCAAGTCACCATTTCAAAGGCCAAGTGAGCAAGGTTTATTCATGGAGACAACCGTAACTCAAAACTTCGTAGCAACCGACGAGACACCAAACATACGACAAAAGACAAACACTGTAGATCGTCAAAAATGGGAAGCAACACCTGTTAATCAGGAACCACTAAAAGCCGTTACCAAGAAATGTGTCATTCCGTCAAAAAATCCTCTGCAATCTATTTCAGGGAGGGTACATACACAAACCAAACCTCCAAACAAACGAAAGTCTACATCAAGGCAATATAAATCTAGAGGTGTTCCTATACGAGATAAGAGAAACATTTTGAAGGTTAATTTCACTAAAATGGAGAACGCCAACAATAACTGCTGGTTCAATTCAACGATGCAATGCTTGGCAAGGTGTGTCCCATTTCAAGATTTCGTAACTACATTGCCCACCAACTTTGAAGACATTCTCTCACTTTTGCAGAGAAGGATTATCAATATATCGAAACACATCATCAATAAAACACCAAATCTTACATCTCAGAAACTTGCTGGTGTTCTCAACCTCTGTAGCCGGTTTGTTGGTTTAAGCTTTAATACACAGTGTGACCCACTAGAATTTATTACAAGAGCAATTGTACCAATGTTCCGAGCATGTGGACATAATCCAATACAGATAACATTAAGAAACAAATTTACATGTCAGACCTGCGACACGCCCATTGTCAGCAGTGATTGTTTGTCAAACGTTTATCTTAATATGGATATATGGGATAAAAATATCACATCTATATCATCACGTCTGAAACGACACTTTGAAGATGAGGTCATTGAAGGAATGATCTGTCATAGTGATCATTGCAACGGCTCCGAGAGATTATTTACCAATTGTAAGAGTGTTATCTCTTTACCGAGATTGTTGGTGGTGGTCCTCACACGGTACGACCAATACGGACAGAATGTGAAAATTTCCCATCCAGTTCCAATCGACGAAGAGCTTAATCTGACATCTGAAAGTACCAAATCTGCGCATTATAGATTACAATCGGTAATTCAGCACGCCGGACATTCAACTGTAGCTGGCCATTTTACAGCAGTGTGCAGATGTGACGATAACTCTTTTATTGTCGTCGACGACACCAGAGGGTATTCATGGAGTAAAGACTTTACAGAAAAAAATGCGTACATTTTGTTTTACTCTAGAGAAACCGAGGAGCAGATCATAGCACCAAATAATCCTTCTGATGATTCCAAACCAGATCACAATGAAGAAAGTTTAACTCAAAGTTCTTCATTTCCAGAAACAAAACTTGAATCAAGCCCTCGAAGCGAACCAACTCATCAGCATCTAACATTTCACAAACCACCGATTTCTTCAGAGGAATCCAAACGTGAACAAGCTTACAAATCAATGAAGTCTGAAATACTTGATAAATTTGGAGAACGTGCGTTATGTACTATAGCTAGAACGAGTAATTGTCATTCCTGTAAAGTTCATGTTGGTTGTATTCAAAAGGTTAAATGTGTATTTACCTTCACAAGTGTAAAGAAATGCTCAAATGAAAATAGGTCCTTAATTGATATGACAAATGAAGTTGATCATTTGTGTAACGAGAATAGGTTGGTAAGTTGCTCTTGCACAAAATCAAATTGTGCAAGTAAAGTTATGTTAACGCCAGAAATAATCCTAGTAGAAAACCAATCAGTCAGGCAGGAGTGTTTTCCGAAGTTATTGGCCCTTGTGGAGAGTTCACCGGTAACCCATCAGTTTAGCCGAACTAGATTTTATAAGGCTGTATATCTAATATACTTAGGTGATTGCTATGATACTGAAAGGGTTAACATTTCTAAAAGTAAAGAAATAATTACCAACTCACCTTCGGTTATTGTGTTTAAGAAGTATGGAGATACACCTCTGACATATGATGTTGATTGTGTACATGTTCAAAGGGTAAAATATTCTCCACTTTTATATTTGGTGTCACAGTGTACTAAGCCTAATTTTACTTTATCGAATTGTTGGCAATCTAATCTGACTCTTGGAACAGATGACTGGATTATTGAGGGTGTTACAGTTACTGCATATGATAGACAGAGACTCGTGAACGGTGAATGGTTAACCGATTCAATCATTGAAGCATATATTCGAGGTGTTTTACCGTTAAAATCAAGAAATATTGCATTTTGTTCTAGTCATGTTGGAATCATAATGCGACAGCATTTGGACATCACGCAAGAGGCACTGGTCAGAGAGGCATCGTTAACAGGCCTCAAGAAATGTAATTGGTTCATCGGAGTTGACATGGTATTTATTCCAAACAACTGTCAGGGAATTCATTGGAATATGTTTATTTTGCATCCTAATAAAAAACAAGTTGACGTTCTAGATTCCCTGAACAGCTTTGAAAGACATATGGAAAAGAGGGTAAAAGATTTACTTTTGGTAGCGTCACTGCACTTCTTTTCAGCGTTCAGAAAAGAAATGGATTTTAATGATTGGCAAATTTCATTCGTATCTTGCCCACAACAATCCGACGGGCAAAATTGCGGAGTGTTTCTCTTATATTTTGCTACATGCGTAGCTAATGGAGAGCCAATACAGGCACTTGATGAAGAATCTGTAAATAAATATCGGTGTTTCATTCTGCAGGAACTGTCTGCAAGACGTCTGGGCAAATATAAAGGAATATAATTTATTTTTACTATGAAGACATGGTGATATACGGAAGTAACGAAACAATAATAATTACCACTGGATCACAAGAATTTTATAATCAATATCAACTGAAGTATTGCAGTTTCTATTCTATTAGAGTAACAACAAAATCACTTATTTACAACGTGATTACAAACCATGAGGATTGTTAATAATCTACTAATCTATTAATAATCTTTAAAGTGTTATTTTCTGAAATTTGACAGGTCGTTGACAGTGATTACAAATCAGAGAGGTTACTGTGACTTCATATGCCTAAATAATTTCACGAAATGACATAGGCATGTATTCAGAAATGTATTTAATCTTCTAACGGTCTCATCGGTAGAAACATATGATGACGGCTTACTTTTTATATATTTAGAAGTTGATTTATCTTTAACGGTATAGCTCATAGGGGTAAAGGGTTGTAGCAATCATTATTAACCCCACCCAGGAGCGTGTTCATTATTTGTGCAGAGGCGCCTGAAACCGGCGCGTAGGGAGCCAGGGGCGGGGAACTGAAGTTGTATTGCAATGTTTATACGTTTAGGGTCTAAGGGAAGGAGGTTACTCCTCCGCTTTGAGAATTTATTTATATATCTGACTGCCACAAAGGGCAAAATATGGCGCCCAGAATTATGTTAGAAAAAGTTTCGTAGGAAGATATTGTGACCGGGTGGCTGGACTCTTTTTAGAAATTTCACGTTTTGTGACCATCGTCCGGGGTAGGGTATTAGAGGCAGCAGTGGTGCCATGATTTCCCCGACTGAGGTGGCTAAGGTCCCTGATATATGGGGGGGGGGCTAAGGTACCCCACAATTCGGGCTTTTCTGCTCCTCCTCCCCCTTCATATTGTTGGTGATTTAGAAATATTGTAAACGAAAACGTTATACAGCATACCATACTTCTATATTTAACCGCCAAACCAGGGTAGTGTTATTGACACATTTTTAAAGCAATCGCTTCATTATCGAAACATTTTGTAATTTATCACAATTTTTCTTACAAAAGACCAGGTTGATTAATAAGTTCATATGTCTTATTATATCTCGTTTTATTTATTTCTTTGTGATTCTGTCGGAAGAAGCTGTAATGGTTAAATCAATTTAAAGAACCCTAATAAAAGAAGCAATATAAAACAGAAAATAAGGTTATATTATTTTCAATAGGAGACTTCATAGGAGACTTCCTTTCCCATTGTATATAAATGAAGATAAAAGAAAGAAACAAATAAAAACTAAAGAGAGGTATATTCATGAAAGTATACTCTACGTTTTTTTACATGGGCGGTCAGGCGCACGTTCATTATTCTTGATGTTATAATCTTTATATATTTCTTTTTCCCATAGACCTAAAATATAACTATTGTTGGCGTGTAACGCTCACACCCTTTTAGATTTCATAGTCTTGCCGACATGTAGGGAAATTTGTCTCTCCAGATAAACCACCACCCCTTCAACAACTTTATACACACGCACACCCCTTCCCCCGAGGCAAAGAGGCCTCTGAAAATTACGTATAATTACCTCGCAGGCCACAGCTTCGGGGTTCTGCCTGCCAATTTTATACGTACCGTTACTATTAAAATTTCTTTGCTTAAAAAATTTCAGAATTTGTGTTTTAATTACACCGCTGACCCCTCTTTCTGGGCCTCTGATGTCCATTAAGACACATTACCCCCGGGATAGCGAAAGAGGGTACAAAAGTTGACGGCCGCTACTTGAAAACCGCTCATTGTATGCCGTTGCAACGATTATTTGTTTGCCAAACAGGCTTCTCAAAATCACATTTAAATTAATTACTCTGAGTCTAATTTCTGGGCCCTCTGGCTCCCGCTACAACATCGTGCCTCCGGGTTAACGGAAGAGGGGTATAGACTAAATAGAGGGTGTCCCCTTCTACTCCAAAAACCCTCATAGGATACCTTGACAATGAAGTATTGTTTGCTAAAAGAGCCTCTAAATATCGAATTTAGTCGACCCGCTGGGCCCACTTATCTGGGCCCTCTGACGCCTACTAAGATAATTTGCTCTCGGGGTAGCGGAAGAAGTGCAGTGGCTGAGGACCCTTCTACTTCGCATGTTATACCTACCTACCTATGTTATACGTACCTTTACTGTTTAGATTTGTTTGCCAAAAAAAGAATATTAAATTCGCATATAATAACCCCACTTGGACCTTGGGCCCTCTTACGCCCGTTGCGACAATTTTAGCGGAAGAGGGTAGTAAACAGTAATCCTCCTTAAAACTTGAAAGCACCATGTTATCGCGTTACAATGTTTATGGCTTTTTCAAAAAAATTGTCTTTAAATAGCATTTATAAACCCCGATATCCCACATGCCGGGTCTGCTGCGCCCGCCACAACAATACGCCACGGGCAGCTGAAAATGTTCATTAGCCTAGAGAGTGACCCCTCTCTATTCGAAGACACCATGCGTTCCCATGTTATTGCGTTATAATATTGCTTTGCAAAAAGTATATCGAAATCGCATTTAATTACTCAGCTGGGCTCACTCTCTGGGATACCAGAAGAGGGGAAGTTCAAAGTGTCCCCTCTATCCGAATCCTCCCCTTTCCCCCATGTTATCACGTTACAATATTTCTATGTTTGTCAAAAAGGGGTCTCAAAATTGCATTCGATAAACCTGCTGAACTGTGGCCTCTACAATTTCAATTCTGGCACTTATAAACTACCGTAGTCTTTTATGATTGCATATTGTGCGCTGCTACTGCTTATTGTCCGTAGCTATTGTCCGCTACTATTGGTTGCCACTATTGTCCGCCAGCTTCAACTCGATCTGAGTTACCTCTCGGCGCATATGTGGTGAGTTAATGTCCTTGTGGATGTTTCACCTTCTCACAGAAGAATATATTTCTTCCATGCATCCTGACAGATAATCGTAATTCTTGTCTACTCTAACCTAACTTAAGCCTATCCTTACCACTACATAAGTTCCTACAGTATACTTAGCAACTTAGCCTAACTCAGTGTTAGTGTTAGCCGTAGCCTGTTACAGAATATAAGTTAACATTAGGCTAGCCATACCTTGTCATTGTGAATTAATTCTCAGAAACCGATTCTCATTTTGTATTTTTGTGTCACTATCAGGAAAGTCACACTGATCAGCGTTCATTTGACAAGACTGAGGGCTGAACCACAGGGCTGCCACATCCATCAAATTACTGGGCCAAATTTATTCAGAGGCCATCGTTTCGAGTCGACAATAGTGTTCGTGTTGGATTAGACTTGCCGCGGTTGGACACAGTGTGAGCATATAACGGCACTATTTCTGTTACTGCGCACAGCGATGCACAAGGCTTCCTTTGTACGTATAACTGCTGGGTATGGGTGATAACATTACTACGTAACGCGTTCCAGGAAAAAATGGTAGAGGCCGCTATTTCACAAAACATGTTGGGGTATCGGTAAGAAACGTGTCTACTACCGAGCAATTGAAGTTTCAAACATTTTGTTAGATCACTGTTTTTGTAGGGTTTCTACGTTATTGTGTTGTATTTATTCACGTATTGTTATGCTCACTTACTATTGTACACTGCGAGTGGGGGCTTAGATTATGTGTGAGAGGGCCAAACCCTTTGTTTATGACACAATATAGGTTACACATACCTGTAACGAATTCAAATTAAAGATGCATGGAGAGGGGGTGATGGACAAACTTTGACCAAAGACCGTTGTGGGAGGGGTCTAATGGGAAGGGAGACGATCACTCCCTTTTGAAAATTTTGTCTAGGTAAGGGTTCTTAGATGAAACTTAATGCTATGAGTCCCATCACGTTTGCCAGTTTATATACGACTATGCGTGTCATGTGTAAATATGTTTTTATAATTGTTTTTGTTGTTCAGCGCCATTGAGTGTTTTTACAGTAATGTGCGCTTTACCAAGTGTTACCACCTTAACCTTAATTTAACCTTATGTTTTGCCGGATGCCCGTTTCCGGTTCCCTCAGTGTCCCTCTTCTCCACCTGCCGGAGTGCCGGTCACACTGATCAGTGGCGGAGCTATAGGGTATTGGTCAGGGAGGGCGAGAATGTTCTGTAGGGACGCTTTCGACACTATCTAAGCGGAGCGCCACCATAGGTTGGCGCAGAGCGTACAGAATTTTTTTGAGTAATGAATGATACTCCCTAGATGGGACAAACTATAACGAATGACAGCGAATGACCGAATGACAATTGACTCCACACAGGGTTAACTATCATTTGCAAATGACAGCGAATGACAACGAAGGACAGTGTTGAGTGGAGATAAAATGATTAACGGAGTGGAGTTACTTGGTTTTCTGCGCAAAAATGATTTGAGGAAAATCGCATGTTACGTGGTTGCAGGGTTTTGCTGTAATTTACGGATAGAAACCACAGGGAAAGTTTTTGTGTGAGAATGCGCTTGAGTGCTGTGCTTTTTACCTCTGTAGATTTATATAGAAAGATAACTGAAGCCGTTTCAAGATTATTGTATTGTTAGTTTCTAACAATTAATATCGGAAAAATGACGATAAATTTACTTTTTAAACTTAGACTTACAATTTGGCTTAATATAAGGTACGTTTTTATCTTGTCTGTACTTTACTAGATCTAGATACCCACGAAGTCTGAACTGTCATTCGTTTTAGTCAACGCAATTTTTTAGTGTGTACAACATATTGTCATTCTTTATGTGTTACGCAATTGTCATTCGTTTTAGTAACACCCCCCGAGATCGCCGGAAATGACCTTTCCAGGCCTTGCTAATTTGCAGATAAACGAAGAATAAATAGTAGTCTGGGAGCCTGTCCCATATGATTTCACCGCATTTAGCCCAGAAGGTTTGACCCCTAAAAGTTACTAAGACCATCTAGGCCATTCACAAAAAAAAATGTCAGCTCAACCCCAGTGGTCGGGTTCGGACCCCAGACCCCCTGAAAAAGACCCCCCCCCCGGACGGGTTAATTTCACCCCATCTAGCCCATGGACCAAACTTTGTCAGAAGGAAGTAGTATGGCTGTACATTAAAAAAAGGCAAAACTGACAAAATTCCTGGTCGGGAAGAGGTTGTCAGACCCCCACTAAGTCACCCGCAGTCGGGTTGATTTCACCCCATCTAGCCCATGGACCAAACTTTGGCAAAAGGAAGTAGCATGGCAGTATGTTACAAAAATGGCAAAAACTGACAAAATTGTTGGTCGGGAAGGTGTTGTCAGACCCCCACAAAGTTTACCCTGACCCACCCCCCCCCCCAAAAAAAAGGCGGGTTGATTTTACCCCATCTAGCCCATGGACCAAACTTTGTCAGAAGGAAGTAGTATGGCTGTACATTACAAGAAAGGCAAAACTGACAAAATTCCTGGTCGGGAAGGGGTTGTCAGACCCCAACTAAGTCACCCCCAGTCGGGTTGATTTCACCCATCTAGCCCATGGACCAAACATTGGCAAAAGGAAGTAGCATGGCAGTATGTTACAAAAATGGAAAAAACTGACAAAATTGTTGGTCGGGAAGGTGTTGTCAGACCCCCACAAAGTTTACCCTGACCCACCCCCCCCCCAAAAAAAAAGCGGGTTGATTTTACCCCATCTAGCCCATGGACCAAACTTTGTAAGAAGGAAGTAGTATGGCTGTACATTACAAGAAAGGCAAAACTGACAAAATTCCTGGTCGGGAAGGGGTTGTCAGACCCCCCACTATATTCACCCCCAGTCGGGTTGATTTCACCCCATCTAGCCCATGGACCAAACTTTTGCAAAACAAAACTTTGTCAAAAGGTAGTAGTATGGATGTACATTACAAAAAGTGTAAAACTGACAAAATTCCTGTTCGGGACCCCCCACTAAGTCACCCCCCAGTCGGGTTGATTTCACCCCATCTAGCCCATGGACCAAACTTTGTCAAAAGGAAGTAGTATAGATGTACATTACAAAAAGTGTAAAACTGGCAAAATTCCCAGTCAGGAAGGTGTTGTCAGACCCCCACAAATATCACCCTTACCCAACTAGACCGGCAGCCCAGTGCACTTTGATCAAACGAACGAGGTACCAATATCTGAGTATTGGAACATTTGTGGAAAAACCCAGTATATCCAAAAGTGGATGTCTGCCGTGGTCGCTCTGCTGCATGTGGCCCCTGGGGCCGGTTAAAGGGGGCCCAAAAATGCATCTGATCAAACGAATGAGGTACCACTTGAAACCAATGTCAACTTAATGCATGAATGCCACATAGTACTGAATGGCCCATGCCAGACAAATTTTCTGCTGCAAAGGGCCCGCCAGACGCCCAAGAAGGTCCCCTAAAAATGCATCTGATCAAACGAACGAGGTACCACTTGAAACCAATGTCAACTTAATGCATGAATGCCACAAAGTACTGAATGGCCCATGCCAGACAAATTTTCTGCTGCTAAGGGCCCGCCAGACGCCCCCAAATATGGCCCAAATGCCCATTACCGTAGCATTGACCCAGATTAAATATGCAAGGTACCACTCAAAACCGGTTTGGAATGTTCGGGTTGATCTTACAGACTATGGAAATCCTCATGCCAGACAAATTTTCTGCTACAAAGGCCCGCCAGACGCCCCAAAAGGGCCCATAAAAATGCATCTGATCAAACGAACGAGGTACCACTTGAAACCAATGTCAAATTAATGCATGAATGCCACAAAGTACTGAATGGCCCATGCCAGACAAATTTTCTACTGCTAAGGGCCCGCCAGACGCCCCCAAATATGGCCCAAATGCCCATTAGCGTAGCATTGACCCAGATTAAATATGCAAGGTACCACTCAAAACCGGTTTGGAATGTTCGGGTTGATCTTACAGACTATGGAAATCATCATGCCAGACAAATTTTCTGCTACAAAGGGCCCGCCAGACGCCCAAGAAGGGCCCATAAAAAAATGCATCTCATCAAACGAACGAGGTACCACTTGAAACCAATGTCAACTTAATGCGTGAATGCCACAAAGTACTGAATGGCCCATGCCAGACAAATTTTCTGCTGCTAAGGACCCGCCAGACGCTCCCAAATATGGCCCAAATGCCCGTTAGCGTAGCATTGACCCAGATTGCAAGGTACCACTCAAAATCGGTTTGGAATGTTCGGGTTGATCTTACAGACTATGGAAATCATCATGCCAGACAAATTTTCTGCTACAAACGGGCTAACAGACACACTAAAAAAGGCCCCCAAATGGGCCATGATCAATCATAGTTGGTACCACACAAAACCAATATTAAATGCAAAGGTACTTTCCACAGAGTAAAGAACTGCCAATGCAAGACAAATTTTCTTCTGCATAGGTCCCACCAGATAGAAAGTATAGGTGGCCCAATGCGGCCCTATATGGGCCTAATGAATTGTATATCGGTGCAGACTATATGAGCCTTGTGACATGACATTTGTAGCATTCCACAGAGTAAAGAAATGCCAATACAATACAAATTTTCTTCTGCAAAGTGCCCACCACATGTAAAAAAAAATATGCAGTTTAAATAGTTAAGATACCACAAGAAACCAATCTATAACAATCAAGAACATCCTGAATTATTCAAATTCCTTCCCGCTACATAGGCCAATGGAATAATGAGATTAGTATACTAGTAGGTGTATCAATTACTGAACATTTCATTGAGCAAAACAAAAATGACGCGAACTCAGTCTTTGAGGGAGATCCTGACAGTTATAATGCATTCTCAAATCCATTCTTGTTCCTTTTATCTATTCTTTTTCCTTTTATCCAGTCAGTACTTTGCATCGTGAGCAGTGTTCAACTTGACAGTTACTTTGTTTCGCTGGAAACACTGGAGCAGATTAAAATCAGTTTATGTATTGTAAATAAGAAACCCAAAATCATTTTGTATCTTAAAACACTGTGTTTACGTTAGCATTGTAAATCTACAAAGTTTAAAATCTTGAGAAAGAACGCTTAAGTGTCATCTTAAGACATACATGTAGTCGAACAAAAGAGATTGTTTTGTTTCTTAAGCTCAGACAAAGAAACAATTATCAAACAGTGGTGAAAATGCTTTATAACGTGTACTTAACGATAAAGGTTTGGGTTGAAACTGTCCAATATGGTTTTTAAAAGATACATAATTGAAGCATAGAAATGTATATGTACCTTTTATGCTAGGTACACTCTTTAAAGGACTTAAAATGCTAAGATTGAACAAACAAATACTGATATCACCACGTATGACTCCATTCCCTGATACAAAATATAAAATGAGTAATTGGCGTATATTACTCCATCTTGGTCTTTTAGAACTTCCATCATTACACTAATTCAATTCGAATAGCTTGTAACAAGTCCAACAAATAGATGTGGCATCCATTTTTCAGTTCGTTTGATCAAATGCATTTTTATGGGCCATTTTGGGGCGTCTGGCGGGCCCTTTGTAGCA
This sequence comes from Apostichopus japonicus, assembly GCF_037975245.1. Classification (NCBI taxonomy): domain Eukaryota; kingdom Metazoa; phylum Echinodermata; class Holothuroidea; order Aspidochirotida; family Stichopodidae; genus Apostichopus; species Apostichopus japonicus. The sequence continues at coordinate 40,432,115 of NC_092568.1, forward strand.
GAAAATTTGTCTGGCATGATGATTTCCATAGTCTGTAAGATCAACCCGAACATTCCAAACCGGTTTTGAGTGGTACCTTGCATATTTAATCTGGGTCAATGCTACGCTAATGGGCATTTGGGGTCATATTTGGGGGCGTCTGGCGGGCCCTTAGCAGCAGAAAATTTGTCTGGCATGGGCCATTCAGTACTTTGTGGCATTCATGCATTAAGTTGACATTGGTTTCAAGTGGTACCTCGTTCGTTTGATGAGATGCATTTTTTTATGGGCCCTTCTTGGGCGTCTGGCGGGCCCTTTGCAGCAGAAAATTTGTCTGGCATGGGCCATTCAGTACTATGTGGCATTCATGCATTAAGTTGACATTGGTTTCAAGTGGTACCTCGTTCGTTTGATCAGATGCATTTTTGGGCCCCCTTTAACCGGCCCCAGGGGCCACATGCAGCAGAGCGACCACGGCAGACATCCACTTTTGGATATACTGGGTTTTTCCACAAATGTTCCAATACTCAGATATTGGTACCTCGTTCGTTTGATCAAAGTGCACTGGGCTGCCGGTCTAAACCCCCAAAAGGCGCGTTGATTTCACCCCTTCTAGCCCATAGACCAAATTTTGTCAAAAGAAGGTAGTATGTCTGTACATTAAAAAAGGAATATCTGACAAAATTGCTGTTCAGAAGGGGTTGTCAGACCCCTACAAAGAGCCCATACCCAGTGTCTTTTACCCATGAACTGAGATGATAAACACATAATTATTACAAAAATAAATAATTAGTGATCATATTTATGAGAGGAGATATTCTATGTAATTCAAAAGAGCCTTCAACGTCCATTATGGCTTGCCTTTCTTAATTGCTTCATCTTTTTTTGGTGACAAGCGACCTAAAGTTGCTAGGCAAGGAAGTGACGGAAACACAATGATGCTCCTGTTTAAAACATTTTGATTTTATTTAACTGTATAGCACCTAAGTAAAAATTATGGGTAGGCAGATTTAAGCAGTTAAATGGAAGGGCATATCCCAAAAATATTGTGAGTAATACCTAAAGGCAGCAGATATTTTTTGTTTTCCTGCCCTTTCATTTTTCTATAATACTCATGACTCCTTCTAAAATTTCATGTTAAATTTTGATAGTAATTTTTGTTTGTTTTGGCAGAAGATTGTTTGTTTTATTCATGTAAAACAAAAGACCTGCTATAGTTAATGACCTGCAACCCAGTTATCTGCTTGGTCCCATAATATATATATGGTGTTACAGCAGAGGTGGAACAAAAAACATATTGGGGACCCTTTGGCATATTAGATATCGTTAATAGGAACATCCTTCTAATTTCTGAAGCCTTTTCAAATAGTTATAGATATGCCAGGTATATAATTGGTAGATCAAAGAAGTTATTTGGGGGGGGGGGGGGGCTTGACCACTCAATTATATTATTGAAGCTGCCCCTCCCCTGCTTCAGCTGTTTTTGTGTTACGAATGCATACTTTCCTTGTGCAATTGTTTTCATTTCATTTTGGGCGTTTAAATATATATATGTATCCTATGGGTTAGATTTCTATAGTAGCTCCCATTGTACTATTGCAACCAATAATTAAGTACTCATATTGTTTCTTTTTAAACCTACAATTGGTAACATGCCAGTATAAAGATTATTTGGTTGAAATCAAGGAATATTTACAAAATCTGGGAGTTTAATTTGATTTACATCAGGTGAAAAGGCAGTATTTCCCACCCCCCCCCCCAAAGAGAGCATATTTCAACTATTTGATCTGTATTTAGTGTCGGATTTAGGGGATGTTGTGGCGGGTGTACCCTTCCCCTTTCAGACCACCCAAAAAAAGTTGTGTTCCAGACAAGAATGCTGGAAAATAAGTGCATTATTCAAATCGTGCAGATACTACTTGTCTGGAAATCAGATATTTGGATTTCCCTCTATTTTTATATCTAATAAATTTCACATTTCGAACCCAAATTTGGCAAATCAATCGTGATCGGGGCTTCATAACGGCGGTTTATCTGTCGAAAATCCTGTAACTGGTAAGCTTTACCTTAGCAATTTGTTTTCAAATCACACTTTACTTAGAATATTTGCAGAAGAGGTGGATTGATAAGATGGACACAACAGAATTATGCAAGTGACGTGATGGTGAACAATGACAAAGACGTACTGTATCATATATCAACAAGACAATATAGACTTTTAAGAATAACCATTTGCATTTTAAAACCTTTAAAGCGCATTGTGCCCAATAACAGAAGGGCCTTAAAACTGAGTGAGGGCACATTCTCCATGTTTGTTCAAATGCAATGTTTGGTGGGGTTCTAGCTGTAACTGTTTCCTCTTTTGTGGATGGTATTTCCTAAATTAAATTACCCGTTCTTGTTATTATAGTTTTCCATAACTGTTTGTCATATTGATGACACAAGTGTGGTAATTGGCAGTCCAAACATTCATGTTGAACAAGCAAACTTATTTTACCAACATGAGTGGGGCTGGTCCTGTTGAAAGCATGTTGTTATTTTCTACATTTGTCATGCAAAGGAATCTGCTTTACAAGTGTAAAAACTTTTCATATATAACATTTGTTCCTGGTTCTACATGTATCCATTTCTTGCTTTTACGGTATATATATGTTACACAAATACATAAGTGGCCCATGTGACCAGAATGGGCACATCTTTGCTTTCAGACCATTTGGTAAGTTTTTCCATGTTTTATAATACTTTTGAATACTTTTTTTTTAAACAAAATTCTGGTCTATGATTAGATTGCATGAATTGAATTGGCTGGGTGGGGGCACCTTGTGGGGGGGTCTGACAACCCCTTCCCGACCAGCATTTTTGTAAGATTTTCCTTTATTTTAATGTACAGACATACTACTTCCTTTCGGCAAAGTTAAGTCTGTGGGCTAGATAGGGTGAAATTTACCCGCCTTTTGGGGTTGGGTGAGGGTGACATTTGTAGGGGTCTGACAACACCTTCCCGACTGGGAATTTTGCCAGTTTTACACTTTTTGTAATGTACATCCATACTACGTCCTTTTGACAAAGTTTGGTCCATGGGCTATAGATGGGGTGAAATCAACCCGACTGGGGAGGACTTAGTGGGGGGGGGGTCTGACAACCCCTTCCCGACCAGAAATTTTGTCAGTTTTACACTTTTTGTTATGTACATCCATACTACTACCTTTTGACAAAGTTTGATTATGCCAAAGTTTGGTCCATGGGCTAGATGGGGTGAAATCAACCCGCTTGGGGTGACTTAGTGGGGGGTCTGACAACCTCTTCCCGACCAGTAATTTTTTTCAGTTTTGCCTTTTTTTTTAATGTACAGCCATACTACTTCCTTCTGACAAAGTTTGGTCCATGGGCTAGATGTGGTGAAATTAAGCCGTCCGGGGGGTCTTTTTTAGGGGGTCTGGGGTCCGAACCCAACCACTGGGGTTGAGCTGACATTTTTTTTTTTGTGAATGACCTAGATGGTCTAAGGAACTTACCGTCAAACCTTCTGGGCTAAATGGGGTGAAATCATACGGGACAGGCTCTTGGCCTAAAGGTGCCATCGCCATTTTGTCAGAAAATTACACCAAAAAATATGACAAATGTCAATAGGTAGATGCATATGAGAGCGCAATAAAAAAGGCAATAGTCCCGAATAAGTAAAAAGTGTTAAAAAGCTGAAAAGGGCGCCAGCAGTCCATTTGAGTCCGTCAGGGGGTGGGGGGGGGAGATCCGCCCCTGACTGTATGGACGCTCCGCCACTGACACTGGTGCTAGAACATGTAAGTGGCAATCGCCTTCAAATACCGAATGTATCATGTATGTGGACACTGAAAAACGGGTGTTACTATAAAACGAATCACAATTGCGTTACACATAACGAATGACAATATGTTGTACACACTAAAAATTGCGTTGACTAAAACGAATGACAGTAATGACAGCACGGACATTTGCTTCAACCGGATATCACAGTTCAGACTTCGTGGGTATCTAGATCTAGTAAAGTACGGAAAAGATAAAAACGCACCTTATAGTATAAGCGAAATTGTAAGTCTGATTTTAAAAAGTAAATTTAACGTCATTTTCCGATATTAATTGTTAGAAACTACCAACACTAGTTATCTTCAGTTATCTTACTACATAAATCTACAGAGGTAAAAAGCACAGCACTCAAGGGGTGTTACTAAAACTAATGACAATTGCATGCGTTACACGCGAATGACAATATGTTGTACACACTAAAAAAATGCGGTAACTAAAACGAATGACAGTAATTACAGCACAGACATTTGCTTCAACCGGATATCACTGTTCAAACTTCGTGGGTATCTAGATCTAGTATAGTACGGACAAGATAAAACGCACCTTATAGCAAGCGAAATTGTAAGTCTGATTTTAAAAAGTAAATTTAACGTCATTTTACCGATATTAATTGTTAGAAACTAACAATACTATATAATCTTGAAAAGGCTTCAGTTATCTTTCTATATAAATCTACAGAGGTAAAACGCACAGCACTCAAGCGCAATCTCACACAAAAACTTTCCCTGTGGTTTCTATCCGTAAATTACAGCAAAACCCTGCAACCACGTAACATGCGATTTTCCTCAAATTATTTTTGCGCAGAAAACCAATAACCGCATTTACTCCACTCCGTTATTCATTCTATCTCTTCTCGCCACCGTCCTTCGTTGTCATTTGCTGTCATTCGCAAATGATAATTTACCCTGTACAAAGTCAATTGTCATTCGGTCATTCGCTGTCATTCGTTTTAGTTTGTTAAATAAGTTTGATTAGCTTCTCATTTGGAGGGACTGTTAACGGCAGCTTTAACCTTAACCTTAACCTTGTCCCCACTAAAGCGCATTCTCACACAAAAACTTTGCCTGTGGTTTTCTATCCGTAAATTACAGCAAACCCTACAACCACGCATGCAACATGCGATTTTCCTCAAATCATTTTTGCGCAGAAAACCAATAACTCCACTCCGTTAATCATTCTATCTCGAGTAATGATTTTCTTAAAACATGGTTTTTCAGGGGACAAACTAAAACGAATGACAGCGAATGACCGAATGACAATTGACTCCACTCAACACTGTCCTTCGTTGTCATTCGTTGTCATTCGCTGTCATTCGCAAGTGATAATTAACCCTGTGTGGAGATAGGAATACACTAGAGAGTTCCCACTAGCTTTATTTTGCACAAAAGAAGCCTGCATCAATAAACAACCTTTTTCCGAGGGATCACACGGACTTTTTTTTTTGTCTTCAAAGATTTGTTTACATTCATAAATCGGTCGTTTTTTACCTTTTGACCCCTTTTTTCAAAAAAAAAAAAAAAATCGTGGGACCATTGAAACTAACCCTTACCAATACAACTAGCTAAGACATACAAGGACTGAAATCAGGAGCCTCAAATGCATATTTGGAGAGATGGCTCTGTATTTGAGGTAAATATGTCAAAAATGACGTTTTTAGGTCTAAGTTAGGGCCAAAACACGGTCAGACTTCCGAAAATATTCCTCCCGAATGTCACCATAAAGAGAAGAAGTTGAGCTCTCCAGAAGCGCCACACTGAAACGCATCAGACCGTATCGCTATATACGGCTCTGGAAACAATCTAGCAATTCAACTCGAGCATTTTTATGGTATCGAATTTCGTCAACCACATTTGAAACGTTTCGCGCGTTAAGCGCGCGTGGGCACGCTATCAATACTCACGTAATCACTAATCGAACAAATACATCATGGCTAAATATCAAGACGCGTTAGACATTCTTTTTATGGACAATTTGACCATCCAGCCGTTGGAGGATGACGACATCGCTGAAGCTGAAGATTATTCTGACGGTGACATCAGCGATGTCGACATGGCAGATCTTCCTGAAGAGGGTCTGGTCGACGACCCTGCCGCCAGGTCCTCTTTGTTGCTCAGTGATCCTGATATGGTAAGCCACACAGTGTATGCATGTATGTATTGTTTGTATAGTCAAGGCTTCATAATTGACTCACCCCCGTAATTGACGCATCTTCAATTATTACTTGCAGTGGTTCAGCAGGCCACCAAAACCTCTTGCAGTCAAGCAGAATTACATATTTCATGATTTTGAATCCATTTCAGCCATTTGCTGACCAAATTGTGGTATTTTTTAAGCTTTAACACCCTCCCCCAGTTTTGCACGTTTTTTGGGCATTTGGAAATCCTAAAAATAACCAACATTACCTCACTGTGGTAACACTCCTCTATGGGACCTGACCTGTCTGTGCTTACTGTAGGGGCTCAGAGCTTAGCAATCAGCATCTAAAGTCAATGGTTGCATACTACGGCCTACACTACAGTTAGCTTCTCGACAGGTCAGACATTTTGTGGTCAAATTCTGCTCAATTGTACGGTGCATAAGCACAGAACCTTAAATATATTGAGATCATAACATTTCTGAGGAACTAAACATAAGAAAAACAAAGTGGCTATTCTTACGACTAGTCTTAACAATAATTCTCTTTTGTGCATGCGCAGTTGCTATAACGTGGCTATTTTTACGACTATGAGTACTATTTTTACGACAGGAGTAACAATAATTTCCGGTTAAGGTTAGGGTTAGGATTGGATTTAGGGGTTAGAGTTAGGGTTAGGGTTACCCCTACTACATGCGCAGTTGCTTTATTTACTTTGAATTTGCAAGAATTCGCAGATGTCATAAGAATAGTTTATAACTAATTGTTACGAATAGTCGTAAGAATAGCCACGGCCTAAGAAAAACACATACAGTTGAGTGATTTGGATTTTTGCTTGATAGACATCGTTGATCAAATCCTTAAGTGCGTCAATTATGAGCCCACCATGCTACATGTACTGTACTGTAGTAGTACAATAGGCCTATACTGTATGTCTCATCAAAACGCAGGACTGTACCATTGTATTGCATGTCGGTCAACTAGTTTGGGGGGTAATTGATAAAGATAAATAAACTTGAAAACATTAGGATCATCAAGTTTATTGGGTTGGCGCCCTGTTGCAACTAAAAAGAAAAGGGTATATATTTGGTGTTTCAGTCCACCCCAATGCATAATAGCAAAAACCAGTGCTACAGTATACAGGCTGTTCACCTCCATAGGCCATATGGACTCTTCCAAATTCATGGCAAAAAATTGCAATTTTATAGAAAAGGGATGTCCAAACCACAAAGAACTCATCCCCACCCCTTGTAATGTATAGTAAATATATGTGTGTTGTAGCTTACCCTTTTTGTACCTTTTTTATGGTTGCAGAATATCACTGTAGAAGAGGAAGACCTGCCCATTCCAACACCTCCCCCCGTAGCAGTTGTTGGCACTGCTGGTGAGCAACAACCACCACCCCCAAAGAGACGCCGGGGTCGACCACCGAAGACCCCGGTACCAGCAGTGCCCCCACCACCACCACCACAGAGGCCTGCAACTCCTCCACCTGTTCTAGATGCCACTTCTCGTGCCGAGTTCAAAAGACGTTGCGAAGCACGCAAGGCAGCCCTTGGGGGCTACAACAAGAAGCTCAGCCCCCAAGAGGCCCACAAGAAGTGGACCTTACTTGTGGAGGACAATGAAGACAGGAGCAACTGCTGCGGGGACTGGCTCTGGGAAGACTTCACAGAAGATGTGGTACGTTTTGAAGACTGCCTATTAATGGGAATGTTTTTTGTTTTTGTTTTTTCTCTACAGGGTTTCCTCGACTCATCAAGATCTGAGGACCTCACCGAAGACTGGAAGATACATATAAATTAATTTTCCTTTCTACAGAGTTAGCTCAAATGAACAAGATGTAGTGAATAATTATGGAATAAATTTCTCTTTTTTTATTTCAAGGATTACAGTGAATCAATCAGATGCTGGATAACTATGGAAGAATTGTCCAATTTGTTTCTTGACAGGGTTACCTCGAATCAACAGATCTGAATATTTTCCTTCCTTCAAGTAGCAATATCTCAACCAGGAATTGCAATTTCCCGTCAAAAGTGACTAGTAATGACCAATTATATTCATGACATGTTATTTCTTGCAGCAGCAATTATTCATATAATATCAAAACTTATTTTGACACATTTTTTTTCTCTTTCCCCCCCTTACAGCCTTTCATCAATGAGAACGTCGACTTTGCGTTTGAGACACAAGGTCTTTCACAAACAGCAAAAGGGGCAAATTCAGAGATAGATTTTTTGACACTGTTTCTCACTGAACCAGTCTTGAAAAATTTAGTCGACCAGACTAATCTTTATGCCTCCCAAGAGGGGGTCAACAGAGTTGGCGGTGATGGGAAGTATATTCCTGTCACCAGAGAATCTCTTATGGCATTCATCGGGTTGACTATTGCCATGGGTCTCGCATGCAAGAGCAGCATTGCTGAATACTGGTCTACTGATCAGGTACTAGAAACTCCATGGTATGGTCAAGTAATGTCTCGTTCTCTCTATCAACAGCATCGACGTTATTTGCAAGTTGCAGATAACAAGATGGGAGAAAAGACTGCTGATGGAAGGTTCTGTGACAAGTTGTACGAGGTCCGTCCCTTACTTGATTCCTTGGTCCAGTCCTTTCAGAAGCACTACAGTCCAGGTAGGGAGTTGAGTATCGATGAGATGATGATTGGTACCAAGTGTCGTCTCAGCTTTCTTCAGTGTATGAAGGACAAACCAACGAAGTGGGGGCTGAAGGTGTGGACTTTGTGTGATGCCAAGGTTCACTACTGTTTGAATTTTGATCTGCACACAGGCGGCAAAGGGGAAAAAGGTTTGAACTTCCGTGTTGTGAATGAGTTGATGCGTCCGTACTTAGGGAGAGGTCATCGACTCTACACAGATAACTTTTATACGTCCCCTGAGCTATTGGCGCATCTACTCAGTCACAACACATTGGCTGTGGGGACGGTTCGAGAGAATCAGAAACACATGCCAGTGCGAGCAAAGTCTTCACAGACTAAGGTCGAGGTAGGTCACTCCGTTTTCCTCAAGAGCCATAAGATGACGGCCTGTAGATGGATGGACAAAGAAGATGTGTTTTGTCTGTCGACAGTGCATGGTAATTCTCTCACCGAGGTCACCCGCCCCATAAGGAAAGGTAGTGCAGGTGAAACAGAAGTAGTTCAGAAGCCCACCATAATTTGTGACTACAATGCGCACATGGGCAGAGTTGATGTCTTCGATCAACTGCTGTCTTACCATCCAATTGTTCGAAGATATAAACGTTGGTGGCTCAAGCCCTTCTGGCGAGCAATTGACATAGCAATTTTGAATGCATTTGCATTGTGGAAATTGAAACACACACAGCAGAGCTCAGCAACTCTACACAAAAGATTTCGCTTAGCTCTCGCAGAGCAGCTGTGTGTTCCACTCCTTCAGGCAGATGTCCCCCTAAGACAATTGGCTGTTCATCGATTGTCAAACAAGCACTGTAAGCGCATCACAAAATTTGAAACCCGCAAACAGTGTAGTGTGTGTAAGGACCCCCATAAAAGAATCAAAACAGGCTGTCTTACATGTGGAGAAGACATTAGACTTCATCTCACTGAGCCAGAGTGCTTTTACAGGTACCATTATCAATATGATTAGAATGTACGCTATCCCCCTAGTCTTTTCTCCACAAGACCGTTAGAATCATGTTTCAAATTTTTACAACTCAGAATTGCTATGCCAATCGTTTATCAAATTATGTCCAAATTTCCAAAGTTACCTCCAAAAAAAAATACCTAATATCAAAATGAGTTTTTCACCTCCACACCACGATGAGAGAATTATTGTGTTGCTGTTTATTTTTCACTCACATTTCTTTGTTTGTCTGTCTATAGGTTCTTATGCTGGTAATACAGAACCTGTGTTATAGTTTGAAATTTGAACGTTAACCTTCACTCTCTTCTTCTGCAGGAAATGCTTCTAACAAAAAAGGGGCTTAGATGCATGACCTGTCGGTTTTGTTGCGATATTCTTCTCCCTGCATGGGTTGTTGATTACTTGGCAGTATCGTGGTTTTTCTTGTTCTGATTAGTAGGTCAGTGTTCACACCTGTACATGGTGTCGACCTCGAGTGTTCAAAAAACATGACAGATTCTCTCCTCATATTTTTTTTTTTTTTACATTTTTTTTCTTGGGAGACAAAGGTTAGTTTGTTGCTTCTTGCAGTTTGTGAAATTCCTTGGGGCCATCTTCTGTGATGTCTGGATAGTCAAATTGCCTCAACTTTTTTTTTTATACATTGTATTTCATAATATTCTTTCTAGTACTTTTTTATGGGAGGGGTGAGGGAACAGGGATGGGGGACATGGCTGCAAATAGGATTGAATATGATTGAAAATTTCACAGCTATGTATTTTTTTTTTTTTTTGCGTATGGCAGAGTGCCACTTCTGAAGTGAGAAGAAGATTTGGGGGTGGGGGAGGGAGTTCATAGTACTAAAGAGGGGTAACTTTCGTTGAAAATTTTCCTTCTTTACTTTTGTAACCTTGATTGGGACTAGTGGTTATACATTTATTTACAATAAGCATATACTTTCACATTACATAGATGTTGCTATGGGGAGGGATTCATGTGGGGGAGGGAGGGATTCATGTGGGGGAGGGGGAGGGAGGGGGAGGGGCAGTATAAGGGGGAGGGGCAGTATAAGGGGGAGGGGTTGGCAACCTGGTAGTAGTTATGATTGAGGGGAGGGTAATGAACTGGTTTTGGAAGTTTGAATAAGAAATTTCAAAAGTCAAAGCAATTTGTGTATCTTTTTTGTGTATTGTTTGTACAAGTTTATAATTATGCGCATACAAAGTAGCCTTTTATTAGACCCTTGTTCCAGTTACAGCAAAAACTGAGGTGCCAGATATGATGTGGATGAACAACAGCCTCTACTTATCACTCCAGAAGAGCCCTTGACCAGCTTGGAGACCATAACTTTGATATAAACACTAAATTGGGTAGCCTGTAAAATATTATAATTTATTCGCAAATGAAAATTTAACAAAACGTCATAAAATCAGTCATATCCCTCACATTTGAACATCAAATTATATTTCACGTGTAAAATAACATGTCTTGAACTCATCAAACTATCAAAAGTCCAGCAGATTTCATCAAAATAATTTCAAATGGGCAAAGGAAAGTACTGTGTATGAATAATGACCTCATTTGCATATTTGCATATCTAATTAGCTAAATTAAAAAAAAAAAAAAAATAGAAACCTCATTTCAATACCTATCTGTCAAGACTTGGGTCCCTATTGACAAAAATGACCAAATTTTGAGTAATTACAATGTTTAAATATTATTCCCCAGGGACCTATGATATGACCTTGAACTTGGTTGTTAAGGCTCTTCGCTAAATAGAGGAGGGACACTAATCAGCACACACACAGTGATCGTTCCCCAGTTTGGGACAACAAAATGGAAGCCCATATTTACAAGCATGAGCAGAAGTCAAGTTACAACCATACTTGAATGCAGCAAAAATATCAGTTTAAATAAGATGGTCATATCTTCGCAATAAAATATGTTATCTGCTGTTGTAAGTAGTAATTACTTACAATGCTGAACTTTTTGTGGACACAATTCCTTTAATGTATGTAGCGAATGCATTCTGTGTGGATTTACTTTACCAAATTCAGCATGGTTTGCATTCTCCGGACCCAACCGATCTCTATCTGCTTAAAGAAAGTACATGTTTCCTTCTTGACTGAAATTGTGCAATTAGCTGACCATGCTGTATTATTAGTCCTAGCTACTAGTCCCCAGAACACATTAATATAGTTCTATAACTCTGGTTTCTAGTCTTTTATGCCCTGCTAGGCTGAGGTACGCAATAGTTCCTGTGGGGTGCCAGTTTGCTTCAATTTACTGAAAGCTATGTCGACAGTTTGGTTCAACACCGTCCTGGCAGAGGGATTTAGTTTTGCCACCACATGCATCAATTTAATTGTTTTGTAACATTAGTCTACACCGTTATTGTTATGTACCCCGCAACCGAAACGACCTTTTTGCTACCCAGTCAAATGTGGACAATTAAATTAAAAATGGGGATGGGACGGGTGGGTTGAATTTGTTAATTAATTAATGTAACTTACACATGACGAAACCGGCCATTGCTCCAATATTCATGAAATTAAAATCATTTATCCATAGAGGGTTGTTATATTTCTACAGTACCAAATAATTGCAGTTTGATGGATTAAAGTTCTCCGTAAAGAATGATTCAGCGATATCATTTTTAATAACCCATAGTAAAGATGCTGAAGAACGTCTGTACAGATCCACCTTCCCCAAACTTAAAGGTCTGCTGTAGATAGACCCCAACTAGAGCACGCTATCATAGAACAGTTTCTTCAGATTACGTAATCGACCTGCCTTGGTCGTAAAATGACCTCTTTTTACCAATTAGTCTGCAACGCCTGTCACATATTTTTTCTTGTATGAGGGTCTTTGTGTGAATGCTGCATGATTAACTACACTGTGGACATGAACATATATACACCGTAGAGTGTTTACACAAAGAGCCTAATGGTGTTAAGAAGCTATGCAGGCTACAGTATATGTAGAGCCAGAGGTCGATTGACGACCGTGGCAGGTCGAATCCGTAATCACAAAACTTTCCTATAGCTATAGCGTGCTATAATTGGAGCCAATAAAGCAGATCTATAAGGCCTTTGACATCCCGTAAGGAAGGCTTATCCATATAGGACCCTGGGATACATTCCAGAGCCTGGCAATTGTTGTTACCCTATCACTATTTTTGCGGTCCAAAGAGAAACAAGAACTATATCTAAAGTTCTGAAGCTTACAGGGGCCGCCCTTTTCTCTGCGGCCACAGACAATGCAATATAGTAATTATATAAGCAGGTTGCCACTGTTGTTTTATATTTCAAAGCAGTGCACAGATATGTATAGTCACCGCAGCTGTCGGTCTCGAATTCGATCAACATCCCTCTTGAAAATATGGTGAATAGAATGAATGTACGACCCTGGTTATATGACATTAAAGTTTTGTCACAATTTTTGCATTTCATAAATAAAAACTTGGTTCACCAATGAAGGGGCTCGATCGATCGATCCCCATTTGTTGTTCTCTCCGCCTCCCCAACCCCAATTATCAAATTACAAGCTTCATCTGTTACTGCGTGATGGTTGGCCCAGGGAGCTGCTGGATGGCTTTCCACTCGGAAAAGAATAGCAGGTTTATGTACAGTAGGCTGTGATATTTATACTTTTTAAGACAAGTCACCCAGGAAAGAACTTGGGCACGAAAACCAAACTACCGAACGACTGATCCGCTCTCAACCCCAGTTCCCTTGCATCGGGATCGTGACTGTGTGATCATCGTTGGCTGTGATCATCGTCGGCTGTGTCAGTGATATTTGTTATTTTAAATGTCCCGCTGCTTACTGAGTGATACAAGATTGGTTCCAGGGGTCGGACATTATACAATGCAAAGCAACTTAGTCCTATTGTTAAGCATTGAGCGAGTAATACTTGGATGTGCTTAGCCTACAATTAAGCACATGTTGCACCTGGTGTATTTTGCTAAGGAAATAACTTCCACACTGAGAGGCTTTAACCATTGAGTAATAAATGCGTGGGACAAAAAATTACCAGATAATCTATATCAGCCAGTGCAGTGCCATGACTGTGATTGAATGAGAGGCCTAACGTCAGGCTGACGTGATAGGCTAAGATTAGCGAACTCAGCCTAGTGTCAATGCACATATTATTTGTATCACTGTGGTAGTTCAGTAAGGGCAAATTCAGTAATAGTTTCAACAGAGATAACCCACATTAGCAAGGTCAAATGGACTTCGACAGATCAGTTCAAATTTTGCAAACTTACTTGGAAGATAATTTTACGTAGGCTCTAGCAAACAAATCATTCTTCCCTAGGCCTAGACTTGCTGACTGAAATTTAGAGCTGATGAGTATGGCTGACACAAGTACAACACAAAGGGTATTAGCTTCCATATTTACTGCTGTAGCAGTTATTTCAATACAATTATGGCTATCGATTTTTGGATACTTCACATTTTACTACGTTTATATGCCAGTAGAGAAGTTTGAACAACCTGTGTTTCTGGAATACAGGTAAGATATTGTAAGAAGAAACTAATTGCAAGTTTTTTTTTTAGCCTTGGTGGTTATTGATGGCTCAGGCTATTTGCATTGCCTAACTGTTATTGGAATCTAAAAGCTGTTAAACCAGGGGTAGCCTTGGCCTTATGTTGCAACTTTGTAAGGATTTGACTCCAGATTCTTCATAATTTGTTTCATCTTTTTGTCATAGTTTGTTAGATTTTCTCAAATGATTGAGAATCCAGAATTTTACAGTGTACTTTTGGAAGTCTTAGAAAGTGTGACATTAAAGGCATTGAAGACTCTCCCCAAACCGCGTGCCACACTCTGAAAAAGTTAACTTTCCGTTGCTTGCAAATGACGTTTTCTTGTCGCTACAAGATGCAGACAGTAATGAAACGTGATACCTTGCTATCTTTTATCTAGACCTGAGATGTCCACGCTGCTATGTACACTGTGTTGTGGGTATTGACCGTAGCTGTATGTATGGACTGTACACTAGTGTCTAATTACCGACGGTAGCAAGCTGTGTGTGTATTTTCTGGGGTTGATGGTGGTGTCTAACACTTCTGTTACACCTCATTGGAAACTAGGTCAGATTACCGGCATGAGACGTTTCTTTGTGCGCGACTCTTCACACCCTTTAGAAAGAAAATATAACATAAAAGTGTTGATATTCATTGACCGATATGAATAATGAGTGTCATATGAAAGCCACATTATACATTCCATTATAAATGTTACCAGAGATGGGAAGTGATGGAAAGTGATTTGAACTTGTTTTAGTAGGACTAGGTGTATCCCATAGCTATCAACCCAGAATTCCATATTTCAGTTGTATGGTTTGCCTCATGGATTAATGTGTGTCCAATTTTGTTAACCAAAATGAAAGTCTTGCAAGAAAAGAAATTTCATCTGTTTCTGTAGCATTTATTTCCTAGAAGGTGTGCTTAGGACTGGTTTTAGTACTGTACATCTTCTGAATGGGAATATTGCAATGCTAAATTTGATTACTGGGCTTTTGATAGAACTCAGAAAATTTGTTGGTGCATCATGTGCAATGACTAACTTAAGAGTACAAATTATTCCCTCTTGCAGATCTACCTTTGATTGGCTTCCAAGAGCACATATTATTTTTCATTCCAGCATTCTACCTTTGAATTGCTTTTGAGAGAACATATTATTTTTCATTCCAACAGCTCATGTAAACAGTTTACTGGTGTGGAGAGTTGTCCCTTCCCTGGTAGTAACATTACTCTGAGGACAGATTACAGCCAGAACAGGGTAATCAATTTGCTTACATGATGTAGACTCGACTTGCTTTAAATAAAATTATGCCGTAAATTACTGGTTTACCGTATGACAGCTGAGTCATTGTCGAACTATAGCTTTGGCTCAGATGAACCATGTGCTTTCACTGATTCATTAGATCTAGAGCCCAAGGTATAGATCAGCAATGACTCAACTTTACTACAACGATCTCATTAAGTCACCAGTTTACCTGGGAAATCAACCATTTGGGGGGGGGGGGGGGGAAGAAAACCTCTAAATGTCTTAAAATACCCAACAGAAGTGTAAATTTTGGCAGCAAAAGTGCCATTTTTCAGAGGAGAGAGAGGAAAGGTTCATTGGCATCATCATCATCCTCACAAGTTGCTCACAAGTTTTGCAAATTAAGTCAAGTTGAATTTGGTGTGGGTATCAATTTCACACCCTTCTCTGTAAATCTGGCATATTCAGGTTACAGAGAGTTTAACTTTGGATATTAGATGCCTGGTTTATTGTACTGTTACTTTAACAGTTGATTCGATAATATATCTACTATATGTAGCTCTTAATAAAATTAACATCCTATTTATGGCTGCATATAATCATTTAACTTATCAATATTAATACAACACGCAGGGGGTCTGTAATATCGATACCTTTCACTTTGTTTCAGGTTCTTATGAGAGGTCAAAGATATGATGTTGTGTTAGAGATGGATCTGCCTCAGTCCCTAGTCAACCAAAAACAAGGTACAGTAAGCTCCAGCCGTGAGATTTTTCTAACATTTTAAAAGAATAGTCCAGAGGAAATATTATTTTTGGCTGATGAAAGGTGAACACATGCCAAGCATCCTGGTGAAATTTGTAGTTTGCAATCAATTCCACTGTTCCCCAAGTTGATTAGGTGTTTCGTTGACAAAGTCAGAAAAAGATTCAAATTGCATCCAGGTGAAAACAGTTTATACTGCGGTATATCACCAAATCCTACATATGTCAAGACTAATAATGATTTGTAATTATTTTGTTAATGGTCATTACCGCATTGACAATGTGTAGCACTCTGTAAACCAGGATAGAAAATAAAACTGAAGAGCGTCAGAGAAGAATGTGGAAAGGTTAAAACGTTATTCGCTCTTTCTTCATATTTAGGTGTATTCATGGTCGAACTAAGCTTGTATTCAAAGCATGGAGAAGTCACCTCAAGAGCATCTCGACCTGTAAGTAATAACAGCTGCTACTTAAGGCAGAATATGCTTTTTGGCAGCCAGATTATAAATTGAGTAATTGCAGATTGAACTGTAACAATGTAATAATTAAACTACTAAGAGGGATAGTGAATTGAACATGTACAGGAATATATCATACAGAGTTGAAGAACTACAGTAGTCACATGTATCCACCCCTCCCCCTTGCAACCCCCACTCTCTTAACAGCTTGCTCTGTTACAGTTTTTGGGCCAGGGTACATTGATGTCATCCATGGGCTACACCAAAAACTGCTTTTCTTTCATTTTGAAATGATTACCTGACTTTGGGAAAGTAATTTAACTTTGTGACAAGAGTTAGGTTTGTAGGGCATACGGTAGTCAAGTGAGTTTATCAAACTTTAAAAAAGTATATTCAATTTGGAGAGGCATTTAAAATGAAACCAATGGAAAATGATAGTTTCATGTGTTGTCCATGTATGGCATCACAAAGTATAGCACAATGTACACTTATAAATATGAATTCATTTTTAGTTTTGTATTTCATTAATTAAAAAATGTTTTAAAGATGGGACTTGGAACAATGTGTTGCTGTCTACCTGCTCTTTTTAATGTTAATGGCGTAGGTCAGTGTTAGATTTAAATTTTCTTGCACGACGGGCCAAAAATTTCAAGCACTCTATCACAAAACTTTTCAAGTAGTCTATCACAGAAACTAAAATTCAACACAGGGCAAGGCTTAGGGCGATACAAAGACGGAAAAGAATATGACCAGAAGGAATCGATCCAATTTGCCACTAAAAAATTCATTTAAGAAGGTCGTTAGTTCTATGAAAGATGCACAGTTTTTTTCTTTCTGGTTTCATCTCCTGACTCGGATTGCGTATATCTCATATCTGACAATACTTCAGTGTGCTCTGGCGTATTTATGCAAGCTGCTAAGATGTAACATGTCATGTACTCAAACATCCTGCTTCTTTACAGATGATGCTGAAGTACAGATCTAGTTTACTGAGGATATTTGAGACTCTCCTTTATTCACCTCTCTTTCTCTTTGGGTACCGAGACGAGACTCAACACTTGATTGTTCCGTTAATGGAAGACTATGTAGATCATCCGGTATGGCCGCTGACATAGCTCATTGATTTGGTTTTCTTGCAATTCATACATTCAAATGTTAATGCATGTTACATTTAGGGTGGCCAGCATTAGGCTAGACTGTCCAGATAATCTGGTATGACTGCTGAAGCCCTCATTTCATTTATTTGGTTTTCTTGCAATTAATACATTCAAATATTGAAGCATGTTACATTTAGGGTGGCCAGAAGTCCAGCATTGGGCTTGACAGTCTGGATGCATCTATGCCTGCCAGTTCTAAAAAGAAGTAGGGATATGCAGACAACTGGTATATACACAAGTAGGGATATGCATACAACTGGTATACACTAGTAGGGATATGCAGACAACTGGTATATACACAAGCAGGGATATGCAGACAACTGGTATACACTAGTAGGGATATGCAGACAACTGGTATATACACAAGCAGGGATATGCAGACAACTGGTATATAAACAAGTAGGGATATGCAGACAACTGGTATACACTAGTAGGGATATGCAGACAACTGGTATATACACAAGCAGGGATATGCAGACAACTGGTATATACACAAGTAGGGATATGTAGACACTGGTATATACACAAGTAGGGATATGTAGACACTGGTATATACACAAGTAGGGATATGCAGACAACTGGTATATACACAAGTAGGGATATGTAGACACTGGTATATACACAAGTAGGGATATGCAGACAACTGGTATACACTAGTAGGGATATGCAGACAACTGGTATATACACAAGCAGGGATATGCAGACAACTGGTATACACTAGTAGGGATATGCAGACAACTGGTATATACACAAGTAGGGATATGCAGACAACTGGTATATACACAAGTAGGGATATGTAGACACTGGTATATACACAAGTAGGGATATGCAGACAACTGGTATACACTAGTAGGGATATGCAGACAACTGGTATATACACAAGCAGGGATATGCAGACAACTGGTATACACTAGTAGGGATATGCAGACAACTGGTATACACAAGTAGGGATATGCAGACAACTGGTATACACAAGTAGGGATATGCAGACAACTGGTATTAAGGGTGTGACCGTTTAAACGGTTAACCGTTTAACTGGCCGCAAATGCACTATCCGTTTAGAAAATCACAAACCGTATAAACGGAAAATTAAAAAAAAAATTCGAATCCATTTTAAACATGAAAATTATTTTAAAATATGTAAAGTACGGAGTAATGTACTGCAAACTATCAATAAAAAACAGAAAAACGATGTTTTAGGCATGAATAATGTGTTCAATATAATTTTATTAGTAGGCCAGTAGTCATGAACTCATGATAGTGTTGTCAATTCGTTTTCTCAGTTTATATTTGCGACATATATCACCTGTACATGTACATCGATCAATGGCATGGTGAAATCCCGTGTGAAAGTATGTTGACCCCAAAAGACGCAAATGGTCATTCTAGAAAGTACCGTAATAGCATTAACAACACAAGGCCAGTTTGCTCTCTCGGGTCCGCACTTGTACCGCCTTTTTTTCACACATGGTATTATACTGTGCATGCATTGCGGGCGATATTAGCTTTTTACCGTCACGATAAATAGTTTAAAAATTATCGCGATATTTCGATAATTACGATAATTTTTCCCCTAGCGGAGAATTAGCGTAAATGTAGAGCTTTGAGTGGACGGAGAAAGAGAGATATATGGAGGGGACATTCAAAGAGAATATCTGAAAAACCTTACAATATTTTCCACGAATGTTGATGCTTAGATAAGTGCTTCCTCACAATCAACGAGCCCAAAAAACTGGTATACACAAGTAGGGATATGCAGAAAACTGGTAGGGATGTGTAGAAATATACCTGCAAGTGTTGCTCTTCTCTGTGACCCTATAGTTAAATATGGGGTCAGAGCAATGATTTTCTGATAAATCAATAAAGTGATAAATAAACTGAAGGTAAGGTATCAGGTTACAAAGTGAATATTTTTTAATTTATATAGAGACTTTCACTGGGAAATGAAGGATTTCATCCAATCACAGTGTTTGATGATTGCTACATGTAATTCAGCCAAAATATTATGAATGTAGACATTAAAGTGTACCATGAAAGTGTACTATGGTTTCAGAAGATTTAGTTTTAGCTGGGACTAGAAAAGAAAACACTAGTTCAGGCTTCGAATTTCATAATTTTCAGCCACTTGATTAACAAATGCAAGTGCTTAAAAGCTCTACTGAATAAAGTCAAGTTCAAATTGGCCATTTCCTTGAATTTCAACACACATTGTTTACCGAACAGGCGGTTGAGAGCAGCCCAATTAATATTTGCCGATAATATGCAGTAATGCAGGGCTTATTTCAGGAATCATAGCGATTCTTTGACATATGATTGTCAACTGACTTACAACTGGTTTATGTACTAAACGTCTACTGGCAGAACATTTATCTACGGGCAAATCCAGTGGCATTAAGCCAGTAAATATAGCCCGACTTTCTAAGGCCCAAAGTTTACAGTAGCCTTGCTTGGTTGTGAAAGTGATCAGGAATCTAGTACTAAAATAAATATTTCTGAAATGATTTTGATATCAAGTTCAGCCTATAAGTTACAATTGTGTTAATGTCTTGATAGCAGGACATCTTGAGGTGATGTAACCATACAGTGTACTGCTTGGCGTGTAGATAATATCTCTTAGTACTGATGCAACAGTTCCCAATGCTGCAAGTTTAAACCTAAATCAAGTTAGTTTGATCTTCCATGGAAATCTTGTAAGTGGGTCTGTACATGTACATTGGACAATTATGGGAAAATTAGTAACTAACAATTGAAAGCATTTGCAATGTGTTTTTGTAACAGTAGTGTTTGCTTCTTTTAGTCTGTATATGGTTTTACCTCATCCTGCTATGTTTCTCTCTCTCTTTAGAATAAACCTGTCTATGGGGCTTACGTCGAGGTCAGAGCTAGACAAATTGAAATCTATTCTGCCAAATTTCTCATAAGAGCACAGTTCTCAGGGTTGAGGTAATAGTTTTAGTATTCATTTCCAGTTTGTGTTTTGTTCAAGTTTGGTATGCAAAATTAATGATTTTTAATCATTTCATTGTCTTTTGTTGTTTTGTGTGGGGAAAGTTGAAGGAATACTAGCAATTTCGTTTTTACTCTCTTTTCTTCATTGATGTAGTGAAATACTTGTGCTTTGTGTCATTGTCATTTGTGGCATAAACATACTTATTTAATGTTACCACTGTTGTGTGTGCCTTCCAATCATCCTTCTCAACACTAAGTGAATACTACTATTATAATTTGGCATTCTTTCTCCTTTTTTGACCTACTGCTCCCCAAAGGCGTATAAATCAGGTTACCCTAGGAAGAGTAATTCACTTACTTGTCAAAAGGGAATTAAAGTCATTGCCCACTGGATGTACAAGCCCCTATGTATATATACTAAACCATTCAGCACTATAGTAGTGACATTCCCAGAGCTCCCAACTGACCCGCAATTCGTGGGTCGGACCCGCATTCTAACACCCAAACCCGCTGACCCGCGCAAGCATCCGAAAAACCCGCATTGTAATTGTCAAGTATACATAAAAAAAATTGCATCAAATTTTGACTTAGCAAACATCATTTCTCTAGCATTTAGCATAATAGAGTATAAAACCTCCTTTACAGCATCATTTGAACCTCAAATTAGCCTATATTTCTTTTCATTGGGGCGAGCAGCAAACATTTTCATGCCACGGGAAAGAATGAATTATCACCTACTATTCAATTTATTGATGTTACACACAAAAAAATGCATATTTCCCAGAAAATTTTGGGTGACAAAAGCCTTTCTAAGTGCCGCCATTTTACATTTAGGCATCACCAGGATTCCAAAAAAAGGGGAGGGGGACACCCCTCCCTTTATGCCTCTCCCCCAGGACGGCGAATCGTGGCATGGACCAGCATTTGCCTTCTCAAGAGTTGGGAGCTATGCATTCCCTACCAACTATTTTGTTCTAGAAGTGATAGCAAAGGAATTATTAATTGGAGAAAGGTTTAATAGTTGTGACTTCAGGAGTGCAAGTCCTCTGTTCTTCTAATTGAATCATTGAGCAAGTGGTGTTCAACCCTTCACCATTCCTTTTCCATGAACAGAATGTCATGAAATTAGCTGGCCACTGTTGTGCATACTTAATAGGTTAGACCTACTGTACTGTAGTTACCCATTTGGTACCCCATTTGGTAAAGAAATTTCAGTAAGGGAATATGGACTGTCTTGAGCAAGTAATAACAAAGCTGTTTAAAAGAAGGAAGCTGAACAAAATATTTTTAAAAAGATACAAATGGGCTTTGAATTTCTTGTAATAATCAGGGATGTGCCCACGCTGGGCTGCCCCGCCCCTGCAGCACTAAAAATTACCGCCCAGCACTGTCTTAAAAAATTGTGAATCCCGCCCAGCACTATTTTCATCTAAAATCCCGACATTTCTAACATTATATTCAACATGAATTGGGCCTAGCCTATGCCAAAATCATACAGACTAATAATGCATCAGTTACGCATGCGAGAAACATTACTTCCAGCTCTCAATCGGTCCCTTGTAAAATCTCTTTGAAACAAACTAATAACTTTTACCTGGTACGTAATATATTTCACTAAAAATATTAAAAAATGTAAATTGTTAGCAAACCTAGTACTTGTGTATGTGCTTAAAAAGCTACACAAGTGCCAGCATTTGGCATCTGAGCACCTTAAAAAATACCCCAGGACAGCGATTAGTATACCTGGCACTCAGGAAATCCTGGGCACATCCCTGAATAATATATAGAGTTAAGAGAACCGTGTATGGTACGTGCTGGTGAATTAAATCATTAACAACATGAATCAATTACTGGCAGAAAGGAATTAAAAACAGTTGATGAGAAAAATTAAATACTACGACAATGTTTCAGACAGCACAGAAGTGACTAGCCAAATTGATTCTGGAGAAAGTTACACTGAATTAAGCTATGTAAAGATAAGTAATTATTATTCTTCTGATTCTTAGCCTTCATTTTCCATTCATTTTGCCCTATATATCTCTAAATATTAATGATTTATTTGATGTTTTTACATTTTGCCTGTTCCATCTTCATCTTGGCAGGTATCTCATGTTTTACTGGCCTTTATCTTCATCTTTTCTGGGGGTCTGTTTCAATTTCATCATCTGGTCAGTGATAACCTTCCTCTCCTGGGATCAGATGTGGTCATATCTCTTTAAGGACACTGCTAAGGGAACAGGAGATCATTGGAAGGCCCCAGAGGATGGTGGAGGTTATCTCGACCCTTTTCAGATACCGGAGAGAGAAGAGAGGAGAGTGAGCAAGGGAGACGAGAGAAGAGGTTGGTACTAGCCTTTACGGTGTTGATAAACTTGATTAAGGTTGTATCAAATTTGGAGAACCTGTTCCAGAATGTCACTGCCACATGCAGAGGAAAGGTACCCTTCCAAAGAGCAGATGTATGAAAAGAATGCTGAACATATAAGAAAAAGAGTTTGCACAGTCTTGTTAAATCAACTGATAAGGTCTGCAACATTGCTTCTCTCGCCATCAGACACAGTTGACTAGAAAGTATTTTGTTGGTTTTGTTATCTTAAATGTGACAAAATGTGTTTAAAATCTTGAGAAATTCTGTTGCTTTTAACAGCAGACTTGTGACACTTGTGACTTGTAACACTTATGACCCATGGGAAGGAAAACTCCATAAACCTGGGATTGAACTTAGTGAGAACCAGAATATGGTTATCACCATAACCAACTCCCATTTGTAATGTATGTGTTCCCTCTGGGAATTTTTCTTAGATGAGGCCAAGACCTTATTCATATCTATGTTGATATAGCTTTGCACTGATCTCACCACCAGCAAGCTTCTTGTAGGAAACTATCAACTCTTAATTAATGCCCTTCGTGGTGGTTAATGACAGGCACTCACTCAAGAGTCAAATGTATCATTAATTGTAATCCTTGGATACTATCTTGTTCACAGGTTTGTTTTCTTTTAAAGTGGTCTTGCTTTTTCATTTAGTAATTAGTAATCTCACCATCACTATACTTCAGGCTGCCTAGCAAATAACAAAATGAAGCCACAATGACATGCAACTCACATGTTCCATCTCTTGACTGACAGCCTTGTCAATAGAATAAGCATGCCACGTTATTCACCAGGCAGCCACAAAAGTGAGCTGTAGTACCCTTGCTCTTTATCCAACTGCTTGGCAACACAATGTGACAAATGTTAGCAAGTTTTGGTTGTATTTCTAATATGTTTTATCATCATCCTTGGTTACAACCGTTGTGAAGGCATTCTCACTTCACTTCTGTGTTATATCTCCAGACTTACTACAAGATCTAAAATCGTCCAAGGCCGGCCAGCAGAGAACATGGGCCTCTGGTCGGATTGACATCTCGTACAGCGATGACGATTCAGATGACGACATCTTGCTCTGCACGGATCTCTCGGGTACTAACAGAAGAAGAGACCCCGGGAAGATCTCTGAAGCTAATATTAAGAGTGGATCAAGTGACAGCTTTGAGACCATCGAGGACAGCAGAGATGATCCGGTTACCTTGGAGACAAGTGATCAGGCAAAGGGAGCAGAAGGCAATCCTCCTGGAGCCAGATTCAGACAAGGAGCAAAGTCATCCGTGGACTGATTTGTTTTTTATTGACGAATGCTTCTTCATATGGGAGATTACAGTTGAGATTCGATGGCTGCCAAGATCAGCATCACATTAGAGGTAAAGTGTGAGGAGTTGGACCAAGAGAATTGCAATGTTTACTGAACAATAATTCTCAGGGCAAAAGTGTTCGGTATTTCGTTTTGTCAGGTGTGTTGTATGTGTGCTGTCTGTTGGTACATTGCTAATATTTCCACTGTGTCGTGACCAGGATATTTTTAAAGATAAAATCCGAAATTTGATGGTAAGAACTTGACTGAAACCTGCTTTTTGTTGTTTGGTTGTAGCTTTGTGTCAGTCTGAGATGTAATAGTTACCCATAACTGGACACCGCTTAACCTAATTCAGAGACCTATGGGGTCACAACCATCCATGTAGCTGCTCCTAATGAAAGAGTGGCTATTAACCTGTTAACACAATATAGACCATCGAGTCTCATAAATTAATTGTAATGTTGTCTTGTTTCTTTGTTAAGCATTTAACGTTTGAGCCCATTTTCATCATGCCTTAACTAACAGTTGTATTAAGGTACCTGTTTCTTTCCTACAATGCTTGCTCTACCAGTTTCTTTCGTGTATTGCTGGAGTATGGAATCACATCATTGTATATCATAAATTTTAGTGCATACTGCATCGAATGTTATATGCTAAGTTTTGCACACTGAATTTACTCAATACGCAAACAACTAGTCCTTGTGGGACATAGTTTTTTCAGATTGCTGGTAATAAAGGGCTAAAAGTATAAAAACATTCCAGAATATTTAACCATGTGAGCAACTGGGCGTAGTTGACAGATCTTGGTCCCGGAGTCTGAGTATAGTTACGGCCGAGTTTGAACCAGGTCAGGAATAAAGTGGACTTTGGTCAAGATTCAGCTGTAGTTGCTCTTAGTGGAAGAGTGAGTAGTGACCTATGAACCCAAAGTACAAATGTAATGCATTGTTTTGTACAATTTGAAAGCCCTTGTGATCAATTTAAAAGTTTTGTCCATCTGATTTTGTTGGAATTAAGTAACAAATGACATTTGCAGGTTCTTATGTTTTTTTATTAACTGCCATCAATCATATCACCAGTTTGCAACTTGTAACATGACTAAAATAGTAGAGTTATTATCCTACTTAAAATGTACTTTTCCAGCATGTTATGGCAACCTCAATTTTCTTTCTTCGTAACATTTAAAAAAAAATATACACCAGTGTGTTCTTTATGTGCAATTGACCAAAGTTGAAGTTAACACATTCTTCAATGGATTCACAGTATTGTAAAAGCAGTGTTAGGATCACTTTAAATATTTCTTTCTTTTGTAGCTTTTAAGATCATATATTCTAATCAGTAGGCTCTTTTGCAGTCCATGTTGATGCTGTACAATGTTGTCATTGAGAGTGGGTGGGATGGGAGGTTGATTGAGAGGACCTTCTGTAGCTATTAAGATCATTCATTCTGTCCAGTAGGGTCTTGTGTGGTCCATGTTGATGCTGTAATGTTTTCATTGCGAGCCAGTGGGAGTTTGATTGAGATTCAGAGGCAAACTTTGAAAACTTGTTTCCCCTAATCTTTTCACATTCACAAATGGGTCATGCCAGTCATGGTAGATTTATCAGTTTAGTTCTTACTTTATCTAGAATGAACAGGTCAGATAAGTACTTAAATTTTATCTTATAGCAAAACATATCATTAGAAGGTTGAAGAAAGTTTACTTGATGCTTTCCATTGATTTTAAAGTAAAAACAAAACAAACGCAAAACCAAAAAAATATAAAGAAAAATGGAAATATGTATTTCTAATTTTGCAAGTCAAGTAAAAGTTGAGGTCTCAAAGCTACGAAACATTACATATAGTATTAGGCCTAGAATTTCCTAATTTCATCAAGCTACTGTAACAAAAGCTAGCAGGAATTACAGCTCACATTTGTCACTCAACAGGTTTATGGAAGCAGTTCAATAATATTTGCTGACAATAAGCAGTAATACATGGCTTACGTTAGGCACAGAAGTCATGCTGATTCTTTCACTCACGATTTTTACCCCATGTATGAACTTGTTTTTGTTCTTAATTTGTCTACTGGCAGAAAATCTCCAGAGCCTTTTGTTTATCTACTGGCAAAACAGTAAAATCCACTTAGCAAGTACATAGCCTGAATTTCGAGGTCTGTATATGATGCTTACTGACATAACCAATATCACAGAAGGACATTGTTACATCGTGGATGGTGATGAGGGTACTCTAAAGATATCGGACACATGATGAAGTGAAAATGACTTTAATTCTCCTTATTGCTGAATGTACTGAATGTATACGTCATATCATTAATTCAAGAACTTACAGAGGGAAGGGAGTAGATACGTCATCTAATTAAATCAGGATAGATTAAAATAGGAATGACAAGTGAAATATTTCATATCCATATCGTGCTGTGTGCATGTCAGTAAATCAACAATGGAGATCTAACTGGAAAGTTATCAAATTGGAAAGCTGCATTAATATTTTACGAAAAGTGTCTTTTCAAAGTTTGATGACAGCAAATTAATCGCCCACCAAATAACAATTTTTCTAACTTTCAGATAGCTACTGGTGTTTATTTTATTACTTATCATTATCATAATTTTATATATTTTTTTATACCAGGAGGCGGTGTTGACTGAACAGTTTCTGTTTCTGATGCACTCAGTTATTTGGATGTCTACAACTGTCAACAGGAAATGAGAATATGATTTCAAATGTTTTACAATATTAATTACATGTAGACATCTCTGACATTTTTTAAGTGCAATGAATATATTATTATGATTGTAAGCTTTTGCAGAATTAAAAGTTAGCTTTAACATCAAAATATCTGGACTTTTCCTTTTTTTAGTGCTGTTTATAATTTTTACTTTTGTGTTGCTCAATTAGTGCTCCCTACAAAAAGTCACTTTTCAAAGAATACCAAAATAAATCCAAGTAAATGAAGAATGGAGGTCACCTCTGGGTTACTGCACCACCAAGATCGCAGGTTTGAATCCCATTTCTAGCGGTATATTTCTTTGCTATTTTCCAGAGCTCAAAAACTAGCAGAATATTAACGGTTCACACAAATTATCAACTCCAAACATCTTAAATGGCCAAGCTAACCAGCTAATATATTTGAACAACAATAAGTCGTATGTAATGACACAAATTCTAACAAGGAATGAATTGGAATAAATTATTTGATCAATGTCTTCTCTTTAATGATTATTCTTCTTTGGGAGTGGTAAATTAGAACTCAATTTAGATCTTTAGAAATTTTTTCCTAAATAAAATGTATAAAGGGATATTTCAAGTGGCAAATAAATGTAACACTTATCTTGAAAAGAAAAATATTTCCCCCTATTAGCTGAAAACTTGTTTCTCGATACCTTGTTCATCATCTGGTTGATTGAATGTAACTTATTTTGACTGGCTAAACCCTCGATACCAGGGAGTGATATCACACAAGGTAGGGTGTGATGTCATCACCAAAACTTGATTACCCCTTTATCATAAGCTTGTTGATTTATCCCTAAACTGTCATACCTTTGGGAGATTTGCTTGGCAGTCAGTGCTCTAAGATTGTTAAAACTTAACCAAAACACAGCTTTTCTGTAGAAACGCTTTTACCTCTACAAATGAGTAAAATATTGTGAAGCCCCCCCAAAAAATTAGCTGAATTGCCATGCTGGCGCCACTCACTGTTGTTGCCAGATGCAAAATTAAAATATCACCAAATTGGAGCAATTCATATCTTCACCATACAAAAATGATATGAGGAATTGAGGTTGTAATTTCAACTACGGATGCAGAACATTTTCAACAGTCTTAGTTTGCAATCAACTTGTCACAGAAATATCTTTTTAAGTTTTATGTGAAAATAGACAAATTTTCAACATGGCTTGCCATTGTTCTAGATTAATAATTGTATTTTTGTATCTTAAATTAAACTCAATGTAATGAACCAAGAGAAAAATAGCAGTTTCAAGTACCACAATTTTTGTTGTTGTTGTTAATATGTTGGAGTAATATCTGGCTGATGTATAGGCCCTAGCAGGATACAACATATTCAGCCTTATGACTTATATAATCTCAACGTATATTAGCATTTAAGAAAGGCTGACCTAATGTACAAGGGGGACACTGTGTAGGTGTGTGCTACATATACTAACTATCAGCTGTTTTCAATATTTATAGAGCTGCACATGATATTCAGGCTCAAATAATCACTGTTGTATGTTGTTGTTGAATAAGGTTATACAAACCTTCCACTGAGAGAAGAAATACTGTAGCAATGTCTGTCATATATGGTATCATTTCTTGTTCTGTTTCCGTGGATAATTACTGCAATTTCTTTTCTGAGTACAGAGGAGGGATTGATCAATCAGAACTGATCATTCAACAAAGGTATTTAACAAAATGGAATCATGATTTACAGAAGCTGAAACCAGTGAATGAAATCTATATTCCCACCTAAATAGTTTGAAACTCAGAGCTAATTTTAGCAGACTCTTACAGTTCTTAGAAAATGGGCTATCAGAAATGTACGAGGGAAGAAAACAACATCAGTCTTTTGCCACAAAGTAAACTGCTTAGTGGTCAACTGAAGTCCATGAGGAATTGATGGCACAACTCCAGTGCAGAGTCTATATAGATAAAGTACAAATCTAATGTAACGTTTACATCAAGTCTGAGAGAATCCACTTTTTTTAGGGTGTTTGGCCACCTGGGCACCATCACAAAAGTAGCAGAATTGTGTGATCTTTCAGAAAAAGTTCTTCAAATGCCAATGATTGAAAGCCTGACCACAAAAGAGTAGCACAGCGACAAGATGTGATCTTAGGCGCATCCCCACACAAGAACTCTTGGAAAGCAATCTATGACATCCTTCTGAACTATCTGAATTGTGGCTTGTTTCCTTCAGTCATGTGATACAACAGGTGACAAATCGAGAGCAGAATGCCAGCTGTATGTCCTACTAATGCACCAATACATACTGTAATCGGCCATTCCTGAAAGAAAGAAAAAATAAATACATACCAGTAACAGTATGTTCATGTGCGTATTGGGTCCATTGTGAAAATAAAAAGCATTTTTCAATGTAATATTAAAATTGAAGTAACTCCCCAAAATGGTTATTTTAATTTACAATTTATCTACTACAGTTCCAGAATTGCAACAGTTGGTTGGAAATTATCAAAGTTGCAAAGTGGACTCAGGTAGTAAACTGATTTTCAAAAGTGATGTGACCTTGTGACTTGTCAAGTATTTCCAGTTGTCGTGACAACCATTGTCAGGAAAATTGATATTGAAGTGACAACTGACTGAGGAAGGTAACATGACCAGAGTTCTATTGTCTGAACTATCCAAACTTTAAGCCTCATTTTATTTTTGTTTTTCTTCTACATATGAGTGGGTAGTAATGCAATCAATGACGATGTAAATATGTGCTCGAAAAGTTTGGCCCATTTGTAGGGATTGAGCGAAGGAAAAAGGTCAAACCAAAGTGGGAGTACGCATTTTTTTTACCTTTTTGGCTCCCCACAGCTCCTTTTGTTGCATGGTTTGACACCCCGCAAAAATTTTCCAACCTGTTTCCAACTGTTTCTTTATGATCTGTGCAGAATTGTGCTCATAATCACAAACAGGTGCATTCAATATATCAGAAAATGTTTTTTTTTCCACCTATTGTGTGGCAATTTAAAAGCTTTATGAGGGTTCGCTACTGGGGAGCATTAATATGCCACTGCACATGTTCTTTGCCAACCAAACCAACGTTTTAGCTGTCATTTGTTTCACCCTATCTCTCCCCCTGGGTGTCACCACACTGACACCCTAATCACTACAGGCTTTACACCAATACAACTTTCCCATCAAAATGTAATTGGGATGGATATGCAGTCAGATGTATTGACCCTTCTCTTCACAACCATAAATAACGCTTTAAGCTCTCTCATATGTGACACAGTCACTATGTCAAGCACCATTTACAATAAGTCCGTCACAGAATAACATTTCCGCAGCAGAGTGAGCCGTTTGAAGGACACTGCTAAATCAGGGATCTGTTCATTAATTGCTTCACTAACAGTAGTAGCCATGACTGTGATGAGTAATGTTGTAGGTATGTTTCTCAAAAGGGATTTAAAGGGTGTGAAGACTCGCGCACAAAGAAACGTCTTATGCCGGTAATCTGACCTAGTTTCGAATGAGGTGTAACAGAAGTGTTAGCCACCACCATCGATCCCAGAAAATACACACACCAGCTTGCTACCATCGGTAATTAGACACTAGTGTACAGTCAATACATACAGCTACGGTCAATACCCACAACACAGTGTACAATGGACAATGGACATCTCAGGTCTAAAGATAACAAGGTGTCACGTTTCATTACTGTCTGCATTTTGTAGCGACAAGAAGTAAACTTCACTTGCAAGCAACGGAAAGTTAACTTTTTCAGAGCGCGGCACACGGTTTGGGTCGAGTCTTCAATGCCTTTAATGTGTGGAGGTCAAATCTCGCACATGAATCCAATTACTGTTTTTCACAACACCAAGCTCTGCGAATTGGCCAAAATTGTGGATATCATTACATCACCATGATTGTATGATTATTTACTAAACAATAGTTCATAGTAATAGTTCAATGACTGTAGAGTTAGGGATTGTTTTTTTTAAATGGAATTTCATAATGAGAATTTAAAGATTGGGGTTCTTCAAAATTCTGTACTTGAAGATAAACGTTAGTGACAAGAAAGAAAAAGTTTTTCATACCTGCCAAGGTCTCTCCCAGTCAAGGGGTATTGGAAATGCTCCTAACCAAGCACCAACATAAGAACAGACCACTATATAAAGTAAACACAACTCAGCAGCATTCTCTGGTCTAAAATTTGAAAGAAATAATTAATGAGAAATATAGATTACGATTATTTATAGTGCACATTTAATGATAAGCAAAGCATCATACAGCTCCACAACAGACCACCAAAGTCTTTACATAGAAAATGGCAACACCTTCCCCTTATCAAAATACTAGCTAGAGTAGCCTACACCGAACAGAGATTGCAAAATTTCAACCATTCATAAAGAACCTTTTCTGTCTTCAACAATGCCACACACATTCTGAAAATTCAAATCCCATCCACTCAAAATATATCAATGATTTCATTCAATTAAGAGGGCCTGGAAAACACTTTTGAAACATTTCTCCAATTTATGGAATGACCTGTAGCTTTTCCTTTTGTCTGACTAGTGTATGCTTCCTCAAATTCACTGCAAGCAGTTATTTGTACAATGAGCTCACTAGATGACATGACAAAGTTTTATAACACTGCAGTGCTGGACCTGATACGGATAAGAGAATCTTCCTAAGTTAAACTCCTAAATGCACAATCTGGTATCCCTCAAGAAGTCATAAAATATTCGGTACCAGAAGGTGGTTGGAAGCGACAAGACAGATGACATCCTGTAAAATAGCGTTTACGAAACATCTTTCAGTTCAAAAGTCGACTTACCTTCTCTCAAAGTATAATCTTGTCCAAGATTCAAAGTCTGTTCCGATGAATAAGAGGCAAGGTACTATTGATAATGTTGTCAGCAAAAGAGAAAATAGGAATGTTTGTTCCACATTTCTATAAAAAGAAAAGAAAGGACACATTTAATAGAAATCTTCAGAGGTAAAGTGTAAAAGCGTTGGAATTCATGCTGAGACAATACAACATGTAAATCCTCTTCAAAACTCTCCCAAAACACATGTGCTACTGAATCAGACAGTGTGTGACCAATTGCAAATAAATGACAACAAGCTGATAATGGATTTTCCTCCCTCAATCCACAACACTGCATCTATACAATTGTACTCAATCATAATGGGTAATCAAAATTATTGAGAACCCCCTTGTTCCAACAATTACTAAAGTTTTAATGATGCAACTTTATAGCTATTACAGTCTTTCATAATGTGTGTTTCATAATATAGGTAATTTAATCAGCCTCTACCTACTGTATTACTGATTTTGGATCAACTGCACAAAAAAAGGCAGAACTGCAATTATTATTATGATTATATATTTGACCAATTAATTTGTTACTATAAAGTTGGAGCAACAAGGCACTTCATCAACCTTGCTGATCAACTCTCTTATCACTAGAATGACAAATCTTTTATACACATTCTCCTTTTATAATTCCAATATCAATGTAAGGCTCTTTCATTTACTGGGTGTTGAATGAGAACTTTAGAGATTCTCCGAGTCCAAATAATCAAACTATGGTCAAGCTTTAGACCTCTATCTAAAACGGGATTAGAATACATTGAATTTGATCACAATAATGGTTACAAACATACTCAAATGCTGGAGCTCCATATAATACTGTTATTACATGGAGTAAAACACAGCTGGATAGGAAGATGATAACAGCCTTCAGTAGATTGTAGATATGATCTCTAAACTTCAGTTTCTGCAAAACGAGAATTGAAAGTATTATGCAGAAGATGAAAAATAGCAGCAAATATGAACAAAAACTGAATTTTACATTTTAATAGCCATTATTAACTTTGATGAAAGCGAACAATGCTCTGATGTAAACAAATATGGTACAAGAGCATAGTTCCTTCCTATGTGGTACGTTTCAGCTTGACAAGGCCTACAGTATAAATAAGCATCAGCATTTAGGCCCAGACGATGATCGAGTTAATAAGTATGAGTGCCATCATTATTGAACCCCCAATAGGATAAAAATGTACCATAACAAAGCCTATTGAACCAATCAAGTAAATTGGCAAAGAGTGTCATCCTTAATGAACTGCCTATATTGAGTATTGGGGTGACTAGCTCCCACCTTGGAGTAAGTAAGCAGTTGGAGTTTAGTAAGCAGTGAAGCTTATTATTAGCAATAATACGCTTCTTGATAATTGTAGGATGCGTCTATTCAATTGGCATGGTGTTAACTTCAAAGGTACGTTCCAGTCTAAGGCACTTTCATATTTCATCTTCGTGAATATTCACGCACAGTCACACAAAGTTATTTCTCGCAAAACTGGTATGTACCAAACAACTGAAACAAACTAACAGAGCTCAGATTACTAAATACTGTACTGATAAACTGCACCAAAAAGGTTTGGTCATAATCACATCAGAATATTTAACGATGGAAAAAAATAACGAAATGAATTACATTAAGCAAAGAAAAGAGCTCACCGTAGAATATGTGTTTGTAGAAGTCGTGAAAGAACCACAAAACAAGAAACAAACGGACTCTACCAAAGTTACGGCGACCACAGCTAACTTTACAGCGTCCTTAGTATGAGTTACGATGTTAAATCTCCATTCTACAACTAAAAGAAGAAAATTAAGTACAAAAAGCGAAACCAGAAGCAGAATATTCATGTACAGCAATCGCAATAATGACTGTTTTGATACTTCAAGAAGATCGCCTCGGTTGCTGGCCATGTTGACAACTTTTGAAGAAGGTAGTATCAAGGTATTAGAAAGTTCAATACCTTCGTCACCTGTGATACACGTCAAGATCGGACCGAAATATGATATATACAGCGAAACTAGCAGACAATAATCTATGTTTCGTCATTTGCTAAGGATTCACAACCAAACAAAATAGTCTCAAAAAGGAATTCGACTTGGCATGTTTGTGTCAGATTTGACTGACCCCCAGCACGGAAAATTATGACCCAAGATGGCTATGTCACAGTATCCTGGCACTCTTTTCAGGCACTTTCGTTGCATTTTGCTAGAACCTCTGTCAAGTTTTACTCGAAATACTAAGTAACACGATAATCGGTGGATGAAAGACGCTTGTGGCACTGGCCACACTGTTTTCTAGTGGGAGAGGGGGAGGGGCAAAGTCCCCTGATTTTTCTGGGTGGTAATTAAAGCTCCCCAACCTCTAGAAATCATATACATCATATACATGAGTACATAAACCCCGTTGGGTGCACTGTCCTGACGCCTATGGGCCGGAGTCATAAGACTATACAGCCCTGGGGTCTGGATGAATTACTGAGGGAAGTTATCGGTTGAATAATATGGTATAGTCTTATGTTCATAATGTACTTAAGGAAAACAAAGACTTCAAAGTAATTGCCCCCCCTCCCCCCTGGTCCGACTTGGCTTGATACGCCCGGGTAGGGGTGGAATTTAAAAAGACAGACACGGGCAGAAAATAAAAACACATTACTTACCTTCAGAAGTATCACTTCCGCGTCACTTTTGACATTAAGACGGAGACTGGTAGTATGACTTTGTGTATTTTGGTGGTATTGTATCGGGGATTGAGGAGCTAACATCCATTTTCCCATCAGATTATTCCCTTTCCCAATCAATTTCCTAATTAAAGTGAGCAATTTTTTCCTAATCCTCCCACTCAATTTCAGCCATTCAATTATCCAGTCTTTGAAATTACAAGCCCATAGTGGAGTATGAGTGTTGTTTGTACATTTAAATTTGAAACATATATACATGCTGATCGTGTTCACTTCCAATCTTGCTATACATACTGAATATACCTACAGCAATGAGAAAGGATCATTTCCATTGCTTTTAGCTCTCACGTGAATGGTTTATTATATCTAGTGATCGAAAAGGCAAACATGCAGGCCTACTTGTAATAGATGGAACGTGATAAGAGGCAACGTTTTCTTGAACGTGTGATTGTGTCTATAGGCCACTGAGATGAGATATATAGAACACCAACCTACATATCTAGTTCCACTTGCATAAATAAATAGGTAACCGAAGTAATGAGAGGAGTAGTCACAACTAAATCCTTCTCTTTCTGTATTCTCTAAGGCAAAACGTTTAAGAAAAGGAGACGCAAAAAAAAGAGAAGAAGAAAGAAAGAAACGGGGATTGGTGACAAATAAACCGTCCAAGAATAGATTCTCGTCTTACGTAATTTGAATATCTGCCCTCTAAAAATATCCGAACTCAAGAAGGGGTCAAGCTAATCACTAGAGAGGATTATGGCCAAAGGATGATCACGTACGGAGGGACTTTTGTCAACACTAATCTATGATACTCAATATAAAGCTGAATGTCAGCCCACAAGAGAATAGCCGCTCATGTGTGCAGTATCTGAAACATATTCGTACTATATAGATACTTACAATACATATCGCTTTCTGCTTTTGGCTAAGATTATTTTGTAGCGCTATATACCCATTGACGAGACTTGTGATAATTCACTTGATATAACACTGCATTGATCACATGGTCACAGCACAAGAATAAAGAGTACTTGTCTTGAAAATGGATTGCGTTGTTTGGTTTTATTGTACGGCCTCTGTATCTAGGGGAAATTAGTTTGTCTTTAAAGTGAGAACAAAATCTTAACAAACTGCTTATCTACTGCAAAATGACTAAGGACATCTCTAAAAAAGACAGACGGACAGAGACATCTAAATTGGACAAATTAACGATGAATAGAGCTAAATTAGACAGAAAAAGTAACAAAGATCATATGCTGTGTTTACCATATCGCGAACGATTCCATATGCTCTTACTTCAAAGAGGAATTACCGTAGTAAAGAACTTAAACCAGTTTTGAAATATTTGAGTTTTTCTTGTAATATTGCTATAGATTGACGTGAGCATGCATCCCAATGACTGAGGCTGTAAAGTGGATCTGAGACATCTCAAAATGCTAGAAGTGTCTGGTTGATGACGTACATAGTTTTATCTATAACAAGCTCTCAAACTGTGGAAGTAGCTGCATGCATGGAGTTATTGTTAATGTGTAAGAATGTCATGACACAGCATATCACGATACCGCAATCGATGACGCAATCTGATGGCAGATTATCACTTAATAATTGAGGACCAAAATAATGTACGTGACTTTTTGTCATTGGTGAAGCTACTGTGCCATATTATTTGTTATGCTTCTGGTATCGAATTGCATCAAGAAAGGTGCTCTGAACAGTTTGATAGTAGAAATCGATTATGGCCTGACGTCCAAATTGGCATTGTTTGTGTGAACATGCTATACCGCATACTGAATGTTTGTTTATTAAAAAGGGAATGTTGCCAAGTCACATTTGGCCATAAAATATGTTGAAAACGTTTGAAAATTTAATTAAACCAAAATTGTAATGTATTCTTAAGATCTTATCTAATCGAAAATTGGTCAGGGATAAGGTTATTTAGTTACGGTATTAAACCCGGAATGTTGCA